>NC_079215.1:19056275-19356275 GCF_029633865.1 Lampris incognitus | reverse complement strand
TTTTGCTGATGCGTACTGCAGTGTATCGGTTTGTGGTCTGCAAGTAACGTCGTGAGTGCTCTGTGTGCAGTCTGTTCATATCAGTTTCTGGGAATATATCGATTTATGAGCTACCTCTTGTTGCAGGTTATATGTTTTGTCAATAAGGTTATTTGGTAATAGTTACCTTAGAGGTAATTTTGTGAGAGTCTTGTCTCTTTTGGTTGGCCTGTTTTTTTGAGAGAATTTGATAACAATAACCATTGCAACGTTCAACGTAGAGGAGTTTTGTGGGAGTAATTTTGGGCACAAGGAGTTGCGTAAGCTTAAAAAGGATTGCTTGCAGTAGGTCAATATTGTGAGGTAGACGTCACTCCAGAGACTAAAATGCCAGAGATTGTGGAGACCCTGGTTTCAGTGTTACACATGAAAGAACAGAGCAGGGGGGGGGCTGTTTCAGCTTGAGTTAGCAAAGCTGACATTAGAGCAAGAGAACCTTAAAGTGAACAACATTGACTTACAACTTAAGCATGAAGCTCTTTTTGATGTTTCCAGCTGTTTGAGACTCAGGCCAAAATTTAATCTGAGATGATGTGGGCTCTTTCTTTGACGCTTTTGAAAAAATTGCCAAAGACCTAGAATGGCCTGAGAATAGGTGGACATTGCTTATCCAGAGTGTCCTTGAGAGCAGAGCCCATGAAGCTTATGCTGCGTTAGATGCTTCTGACAGCAGAGACTACGATACTGTGAGGAAGGTGGTTCTGACAGCCTATGTGGTGGTGCCAGAATCCTACCCTCAGAAGTTCAAGTCTGCAGCGAAAATCAAGTGAAACTTTCCTTGATTTGGCTAGGCAACAGGAGGTTGTGTTTGACAGGTGGTTAGCAAGCACTAACACTCACACCTTTCAAGAGTTGCAGCAACTTATGCTGGTGGAGCAGTTCAAAACCAGTTTACCCTGGCATATGGAGATACATCTAAATGAGATGGGCATTACTGAGTTAAAAAAATAGCTGCTATGGCAGCAGATTCTTATGCGTTAACTCACAGAGAAGTGCCATGGAAAGGAAAGTTTGGCTGACACGATAGGAGGCAGGCTGCAACTGACAGGCCTGGTGAGGCTGTCATGACAGAATCTACTCCCACCTCTGTTCAGTCTCCAGGGCCAGGGAAAAGATATGGGAAGCCTTATTTTTTCCACAAAGTTGTCATCTGCCATTATTGCAGAAAACCTGGCGATATAAAGTCCAGTTGTCCCGGTCTCAAGAGGAAAAAATGAGATGGAAAAATTGTGGGATTGATTAGAGCCCAGACTCAGATCAGTTCCTGTGAAGTGGACAGTTTGAACCCGCCTTCCTGCTCAATAGTGAAGGGGTTTGAAGGTTTTGTGTCAAAAAGAGCAGTTTCTGGTGCACCTGATGGCAAAATGGTCCCTATATCAATTTTGAGGGACACAAGTGCCACACAGTCCTTAATGGTTCAGGGTGTCATAGACCTACCGCCGCCACCTATTTAAAAGCTTCTATCCCAGTGAAGGGGGTAGGAGGTGGTTTTGTTAGTGCCCCTCTGCACAAAGTATTTCTGGCATCTAACATTGTAAATGGACTGGTAGCGGTGGGTATTTTTCCTTCTTTGCCGATTGAAGGAGTTGCCTTTGTGTTGGGCAATGATTTGGCTGGTACTCAGGTTTGTGTGACACCTGTTGTGAGTGAGACACCTTGTGAGGTCCCTGAGACCATGGCTTTGGAGAGAGAACATCCGGAGATGTTTACGGCATGTGTGGTGACACGTGCTCAGGCTCTGGCTGCTGAAAAGGGAAATTTCAGTGAGCAGGATGAACTGTCTGGTGGTTTGGCTGATACTGAAGGCTGTGGCTGAAGGTTTCTTTCTCCAAGATGGGGTCTTGTTGAGGAAATGCCAGCCTTGTGATCGTTGTGCGGATGATCCGTGGACCGTTATGACTCAAATTGTGTTGCCTGAGAGTTTCAGGAAGGAAGTCCTGAACAGTTCATTTAGGCATCCGTAAAACTCAAGAGAAATTCAGTAGACATTTCTATTGGCCCAAAATGCAGAAAGACAGGGTTTCGTACTGTCTTAGCTGTTGTGCTTGTCAGGTTGTGGGCAAGATTGGAAAGGGGCAAGTTACATATTTGGGGCACCAGGTGGGTCAAGGTTCAGTGAGACCAAGGACTGCCAAGGTGCAAGCCATTTTAGACCTGCCTGTTCTGAAAACAAAACACCAGCTTTTGGGCATGTGTGGCTTTTATAGGTGGTTTGTTCCCAACTTCGTAGCTGTGACAACACCACTCACAGACCTGTTGAAGAGGGGAGTTAAGTTTAGCTGGTCAGTGGTTTGTCAGATAGTGCTGGAAATGGTTAAAGCTATTCTAGCTAGTGAACCAGTGCTGGTTGCTCCAGACTTCTCTGTCCCATTCAAGCTTGCAGTGAATGCTGCTTGTGATGTCGGAGTGAGGGCGGTGCTGCTACAGACTGATGGGTCAGGAATAGACAGGCCTGTTGCATGTTTCTCTAAGAAACTGAATCGCCATCAGAGGTGATATTCCACCATTGAGAAGGAGGCCCTGGCTCTTCTCCTAGCAGTCCAACACTTGGAGGTGTATGTCTCTAGTGCTGGAGCTGATCTGGTAGTCCTCACTGATCACAACCCACTTACGTTCCTGTCAAAGTTCAAAACATCCAGTCAGAGAGTGTTCTGTTGGAGTTTAATTTTACAAACATATAACCTGACGGTAGTACTTTTGCCAGGCAGAGAATATGTTATTGCGGACACCCTGTCAAGGGAATGAGTATATGGTTTGGGTATTTTGAAAAGTTTGGGAGTGCATTGTTGATAGTAATGCTTGTGAATCAATGGAGTAAAAAAAAACGGAATAGATTATAATTGCACAGTCTTGTTGTTGTTATTGTTTTAAGAAAATGACTAATATAAAAAAGATAAAACAAAAAGAAAAACAAATGGGTTGAAACCAGATGTTTTTGTAAGGGGGGAGGAATGTTAGAAGTGATAGGGGTTATAGTTGCCTTTTTCCCTCTTCCTTTTCTTACTTACTTGGACTGGTTTTCATTGAGAAATGATTGGAGGCGTGGTTAAGCAGCATTATAAGAGGACGTCACTGTGAAGTGCCGGTGCATCCCCTGGAGTTAGTTAATGGTGGCAGTTTGCATAAACGCCTCAGGATACGCCACTTTGAAAACGCGGTTCAGGACACTACAGGTTCACACCATTCTAGCTCAAGGACTTTGAAGCAAACCAACTTTCTTTTATTTTTGAGGATCCATCCACCATCAACCTAAACTGAACTAAAATACCGCTTACATGAGCTGAGACCCGCGCGGCCAAGGCCTTGTCAGAGGAGCCTGCTAACTGCTAGCCTGCTACCTCGGTAAGCGAGCCCACCTCCGCTATTTCTCTTGTCTTGGAAATCAGTCCTTCTTCTTGTTTCTTCCCTCGTTTCCATCTTTTCTACACACTCCAGGTTAGGAGTAATATTGTGTGTTTAACCCTTAACCCCTAGACCCGACTAGTCCGTAACACGTAGTTTGGATAGAAACTTTCTTTTTTCAGTTGCAGTTGACGACAGTCTTAAAAGTTCTAACTTGCGGGGACTTAAAACGCTTTCTTCACTTTCAGCATCAGCGCACACACACACACACACACACACACACACACACAGTGTATTTCATTAGTCATATAGGTGTGTCTCTCATATCAATGCCCAAACCATGCCCTGCCTGTGGGCATCTCCTATTTGAAAGAGGTGTGTTCCAAAACGGTGTGAATGTGAAAACCCATAGCTTTCCAACTGTTAACTTATTGGCAGTGATTTGCAAGAGACCAATAACTTATGTGGTGGCCAACAACTTCTCATCATCATTACTGGTTATTTGTGTTATTCAATGTTTGATCTTTAAACTTAAATGGAGAAACATGCAGCAATGGGCCTTCTCTGGTTTAAATCTAGTTTTAATCACAACTCTTGTTATTATAATTCAGTTTTTGTAGTAGTAGTAACAGTAGTAGTGGCAGTCGTAGTACTAAAAACAGTGGTAGTACTGTTATAAGTAATTGTGATATTCTCATCCATATCATATGTAGGAGGACCAGAGGAAACAAAATGTTGAAGAGCTCATTCAGACTGAGCAGGAAAAACCCAACATATCCTTGATACACACAGGTATGACTACAAAAGCACTTTCAAAACTCATAACAAAATTCCACTTTCTTGTTTAAACTGTTATTTTTATCTTGGGGGTGTGGTTAATTCTGGTTTCGGTGTGGGAAGATGGCGGCGTGAATTCAGATTTGCAGTGGCCTCACCCAGTACCGTCCGTGCAGTGTCTTTGTCCACATCTGCGTCTAAGTTTCTGTCTTCGTTTGATGGCTGGGAGAGCTGGTCCTGGATCGGCTGGGAGAGCTTGGTCTGCTGCATCCTGTGGGCCCAGGGACCATGGCCCTGCCTGGAGCTGTGCCCGAAAAGGAAACACCGAGGGTGGTCTGACAGGACGCGGAAGCGGGGCAGGCTAAGCTAACTGCTAGCCCATGCAGACTGGCAGTTCCGATAACACCGAGGGCGGTCTGGCTGCAGCCTCGCCTAGCGTTGACTGTGTTTTTAGTGTTGAGGTGTGGAGTGCGGGGAGGTGTGTTGTTGGAGGTGTCTGGCTGGGAGAGCTGGCGTTGGGTCAGCTAGGGGAGCCTGGTCTGCTGCGTCTGGTGGGCCCAGGGACCACGGCCCTGCCCAGACAGAACGTGGAAGCAGGGCAGGCTAAGCTAAATACTAGCCCATGCAGACCAGTAGTTCTGACAGTCATCCTGGCTGACATTTGTACTCTTTGACTGTAATTTTTCTTGTAGTTTGATATATGTGTTCTTGTAATTTTTGGATATGTGTTTTTGTCTTTGTGTTGCATTGCTGTGAGCTGGGGTACAGGAAATGAAATGACAAAGTATTCCTGATTCCTGGTTGTGTTTTTCTATGTAAAGCCATTTTGGTTCTGGGGTTGAGATAGTGACAGCATATTATAAGGAATAGGGCTGAGAAATTGACCTCCATCCTTCTGAGTCCGTTTCAGTTTCATTTCTTTGCCGTTATTTCAGTCTGATTGGAGATGAGACCTGATCATGTGTGATTATCATTATTAAATGAAGCGCAGTAGTTGTTAATACAAGGCAATGACTCAGGGTCCCTTCACGACTCTGGAAAATATGCAGTTATTCTCTTAATTTCCAGGTCTGAAAAGGCATGGAAATTACCAGAAAAAGGTAATTAACTGTAGGGAAGGAAAATTTTTTGAATTAGTTGAATTAGTTTTTTTTTTTTAATCTGTATCAATATTTTCATAATAAATGTGATTATTGGTTAGTGTATATGGCCTTCCATTAACTTTACAAACATCCATGTTTGCTTTCTGGGAGTCAGTGGAGGTAGACTACAGCAGCTAACCTTGAATAATAAGTTGTTTCTTTGGACAATAAATTTCTATCAAAACTGAAACTGTTGGGGCATCCGGGTGGCGTGGCGGTCTCTTCCGTTGCCTACTAACACGGGGACCGGCGGTTCGAATCCCCGTGTTACCTCCGGCTTGGTTGGGCATCCCTACAGACACAATTGGCTGTGTCTGTGGGTGGGAAGCTGGATGTGGGTATGTGTCCTGGTCAGCACACTTGTGCCTCCTCTGGTCAGTCAGGGGCACCTGTTCAGCGGGGGGGATAGCATGATCCTCCCACGTGCTACGTCCCCCTGGCGAAACTCCTCACTGTCAGGTGAAAAGAAGCGGCTGGCGACTCCACATGTATCGGAGGAGGCATGTGGTCGTCTGCAGCCCTCCCCGGATCGGCAGAGGGGGTGGAGTAGCAACCGGGATGGCTTGGAAGAATGGGGTAATTAGCCGGATACAATTAGGGAGAAAAAGGGGTGAAAAAAACAAAAACCTTTAACTGATTTTTTTTTTAGTTTATTTGCTCATAAAACAGGTTAGCTGAAAAGGTTTCTTAATATTTGGTTAGAGAAAAATAGACATTATCCTTAAAGAATGTATTTATGCATGCCCAATAATCCAGGTAAGAAAATCACAGAAAGTTGAATCAGTTCATCGGGACACAACGTTTACTGACAGAAATGTTTTATCACTCATCTAAGTGACGTTTAAGCGTTTCTTAACATTTCTTTCAATAAACCCTCCGGCAGTGCTGTCTGCGGTCATTACTCCATTGTGGTACCTGTTTGTTGTATGTAATCTCTCAGCAAGTCACGTGGCTTCCAGCTATTGGGAACATCTAATCTTATGTTCAGTAAAGTCTGGCAATCATAGGTAATTTGCAAGATGTTTTTTTGGGCATCAAAAGCAATTTATAACACGAAAACAAACAACAAATAGTAGGGTGCCATCTTCAATCTCATCACATGATCCAATATCAATGAATATCAAAAACTCAAAAAGTTGTGATTTTGCAGTATATTGGTGTATATAAAGTTAATCAATTTACCGCAAAATTACCCTTATCTCCTCTCTTCATCTGTTGTCATAGCTGCTGCTCCTGCGGAGGTAGAGGAGGTGTCTGAGTTTTTTGCAGGGCCCAAAGCCAAGCAACCTTGCCAGTGCTGCTGCCAGACCTACTCCGAGATCCTCATCTTTCTAGAGAAACGCTCAGAGGCAGAGCAACGGCTCCGTGAGGAGGAGCTCGCTCTGAGGAAGGAGGAGCTGGAGATCCAGAGGAGTAAGTTTCACTTCAGAATACTTGCATTGGTCTGGTTCAGTGAAAGATATGTGGAGCAATTGCCCTACTTTATTTCACTGCTTTCTTGTACCTGTTTTACTAGCCAGTTTAACTGCCTGTTGTGATTTTCCAGGACACCCATTCTCTCCTTTCTTTTACCTGGCTTATTATCGCTGTTATTCTTATACTGTGCCCAATGTTACCTATACAGCTGTTGTGTATGTCTATCTTGTTATTTGTCATTATTCTCCCCCTGTTGCTCCAGGTAAGATTACCCTGGAGAGGGAGTGTCTGGAAGCTGAGAGGAAAGAGAAGGAGAGGAGGTTCGACTTGGAGAGCCAGGAGAGGCAGGTCATTCTGGACCTGCTCAAACAGAAGGTGCTGAAAGGATGAGACCATAACAGAGAGAGAGAGAGAGATGATATGAAATAATGAAAATAATGATGATGTGAAATAATTATATTCCAAAAAAGATCCAGATCTCAGGACGTTCTACCTAAATTCTCAATTGGTACAAAACATGTAGCGTACTGTACACGCTACACCTATCTAAGATTAAAACTAAGTTCAACTGGACATTTTAATGAAGCACTTCATGAGATGAGAGGGAAAGCACGCCTGGCTTTCTACGCCATAATATATATATATATATATATATATACACATAGAAATATCAGTTCAAGTTTGGTTAAAATGAATTGTGTTATTGAACCAATTTATGGCAGTGAGGTGTGGGGTCCACTTACAAAACAAGACTTTACTCAATGGGATAAACACCCCATTGAGACCTTGCATGCAGAGTTCTGTAAGATTCTGCTAAATGTCCAGAGGAAAGCTACAAACAATGCATGCGGGACAGAATTAGACCAATACCCACTAATACCAACATTTTTTTAAAAAGCAATTAACTTTTGGACACATTTAAAACTAAGTGACCCCCTCTCGTATCATCACCAAGCCCTGCAATGCCAAGAGCTGAATAAGTAATAGGAACCCCCTTACCCAACTGGTCCTGAGGCTGAGAGCACAAACCTGCTCTATTAACACACCTCAGGAACAGAACACATCACCAATCAGATTCAATCAAGTTACGAAACAGTTCAAACAAAACTACGTCACCCATTGGCAAACACAAACAAAAACACAGAGCAAAATGCAGTGCTGTCTGGCTCTAAACCGACAGTACACCATAGCAGATTATTTGAGCATGGTGACTGATCAACTAAAAAGAAACTTGACTGTGTACAGACCGAGTGAGCACAGCTTTGCTATTGAAAAGGGGAGAGACAGGAAAACCTGGCTCCCTACAGAGCAAAGGCTGTGCTGTCACTGAACCCTCAGTGAGCCTAAAACAGAGCTACACTTCCTCACCAAATGTGGAAAATATAAACATCTTAGAGATGTACATTTTATCAGATGAAGAAAAACTACCAGTCCTACTAGGGGAAGACTCAAAGAGCTGTAAGTTAGCAGCAGTCTGTGTTGCTGCCTGCCATAAAGTGAGGGACAGTCACCTGACACATTGTTGCTGCTGTATTCAATGACAGTATATTCTTTTGTTTTGTACTGTTTCTTTGCTGTAGTATGTTTTCAATCATGTTTTCCAATTAATGTTGAGCTTTTTTTTTCAGCATTTAAACGCTTGCTTTGGCAATATGTACATCGTTATGTCATGCCAATAAAGCCATTTGAAAATTTGAGAGAGAGAGAGAGAGAGAGAGCGAAATGAACAATTTGAATATGCTAAGTGATGGGCACAATTACTGGAGATTGATGAAAGTGAAGAAGGAGGATCTCAAAGATAAGGCCACAGTACCAGGATACAAACAGATGTATAGTAACCGGTCCAGTCATAAGTTACATTTCAATTGGGAATAATAATTGGGAAGCTCGGGTTACTCAAAAGAGCTAAGACACCGCCTATGGGTTTGTGAATTAATTGTGATGTAAGCTGCATTAAAGTGACTGGCAGAATATTTCCACTTTGTCCCCTGTGTCATCTGTTTTCTACATGTACAGTGGATATAAAAAGTACACACCCCTGTTAAAATGCAGGTTTTTGTGATGTAATAAAATGAATCCAAGATAAACCATGTTTGAACTTTTTTACTTTTTTTTTTAATTGCAAACCATAAGAATAAAGTGAAAAAAAATCAGAAACATTTCAGGGGGAAAAATACAGAATATGCACATCCTTTTATAATTGGGGATGTGGCTGTGTTCAGAATTAAAAAGGAAAATGCAAAAGCTATGGTCCATAAAGAGCTTACAAAGCATGAATGGGATCTCATTGGTGAATGGTATTGATCAGGAGAGGGGTAGAAAAGAATTTCCAAGGCATTAGATATACCATGGAACACAGTGAAGATGATCATCAAAAATTGGAGAAAATATGGCACGACAGTGGCATCCCCAAGAACAAGAGATTTCTTTACCTGCAATTGAGTGTATTAAATGTCTTGAAGAAGACAAATCCCCAGGTAATGATGTTCTGATGGAGGTTTCTTAAAAACTTTACTTCAAAACTTGCACCTTTCTTACTAGCCATGTTTAGAGAATCTGTTAAAAAGGGTGAGCTTCCTACTATATTAAAGCAGGGGGTAATTAAATTTAATTTCCAAACCAAACGAAGAGTACAAGTAGACCTATTAGTCTACTTAACTACTAGTACTACTTTTGGCTGCTCCCATTAGGGGTCGCCACAGCTTATCATCCGTGTCATCTCTTACCGTCCTCTGCATCTTCCTGTGTCACGCCAGCCACCTGCATGTCCTCCCTCACCACATTTATAAACCTCCTCTTTGGCCTTTCTCGTTTCCTCTACCCTGGCAGCTCCATATTCAGCATCCTTCTCCCAATATACCCAGCATCTCTGGGTATATATCAATCTTGCCTCTCTTGCTTTGTCTCCAAGCCGTCCTACCTGAGCTGTCCCTCTAATATAATCGTTCCTAATCCTGTCCTTCTTCGTCACTCCCAATGAAAATCTTAGCATTTTCAGCTCTGCCACCTCCAGCTCCGCCTCCTGTCTTTTCGTCAGTGCCACTGTCTCCAAGCCATATAACATAGCTGGTCTCAGTACCATCTTGTAAACCTTCCCTTTAACTTGCTGGTACCCTTCTGTCGCAAATCACTCCTGACACTCTTCTCCATCCACTCCACCCTGCCTGCACTCTCTTCTTCACCTCTCTCCTGCACTCCCCCGTTACTTTGAACAGTTGACCCCAAGTATTTAAACTCATATGCCGTCCTCACCTCTACTTGCGTCCTCACCATTCCACTGTCCTCCCTCTCATTCATGTATATGTATTCCATCTTGCTCCTACTGACTTTCATTCCTCTTCTCTCCAGTGCATACCTCCACCTTGCCAGGCCTCCTCAACCTGCTCCTACTCTCGCTACAGATCACAATGTCATCCGTGAACATCATCGTCCACGGAGACTCCTGCCTGATCTCGTCCGTCAAGCTGTCTTATCACCATTGCAAACAAAGGGCTCCTACCTCTATCTTGAACCCATCCATCATTCTTACCACACACCTCACCTCTGTCACACTGCCCTCATACATATCCTGCACCACTCCTACATACTTCTCTGCCACTCCAGACTAACTCATACAATAACACACCTCCTCTCTCGGCACCCTGTCATATGCTTTTTAAATCCACAAAGACACAATGTACCTCCTGGCCTTCTCTATACTTCTCCGTCAACATTCTCAAAGCAAACATCGCATCTGTAGTGCTCTTTCATGGCCTTCTCACTGCTCACTAATCATCACCTCTCCTCTTAACTTAGCTTCTATTACTCTTTCCCATATCTTTATGCTGTGGCTGATCAACTTTATACATCTGTAGTTGCTACAGTTCTGCACATCACCCTTATTCTTGAAAATCGTTACCAGTATGCTTCTCCACTCCTCAGGCGTCCTCTCACTTTCCAAGATTGTGTTAAACAATTAGTCAAAAACTCCACTGCCATGTCTCCTAAACACTTCCATGCATCCACAGGTATGTCATCTGGACCAACCGCTTTTCCACTCTTCATTTTCTTCATCTGCAGCTCAATGTGACTAAGGCAAAGGAGCAGGTTGTTGATTTTTAGGAGCGACATGACACCAGTGACCCCTGTCTCCATCCAGGGGGTCAGTGTGGATACTGGAATACTACAAGTACCTGGGGGTGTATATAGACAATAAACTGGACTGGACTAAGAACATGTGCCCTCTACAAGAAGGGACAGAGCTGTCTCTACTTTTTGAGGAGGCTGAGGTCCTTTAAAATCTGCCAGACAATGCTCAGGATGTGGTATGAGTCTGTGGTGGCCAGTGCTCTCATGTTTGCTGTTGTGTGTTGGGGCAGCAGGTTGAGGGTAGCGGATGCAAACAGGTTCAATAAACTGATCCGTTGTGGGGGTGGAACTGGATTCTCTGGCGGCGGTTTCTGAGAGGAGGATGCTGTTGAAATTATGTGCCATCATGGACAATGTCTCCCACCCACTCCATGATGTGCTGGTTGGGCACAGGAGTACTTTTAATAATAGACTCATTCTGCCGAAAAGCACCACAGAGCGCCACAGGAGGTCATTCCTGCCTGTGGCCATCAAACTTTACAACTCCTCCCTCAGAGTGTCAGACACATTGAGTTAATGGTCGTTGGACTGGCCCTTTGACTTGTTTTACCCTGTCGGGTTTTGTTTGTGCTGTTTGTTTTGTGCTGCAGTAGTGCAGTATAGATAGGGTGTTATGTGCACCATGCTTGTTGATATATTTTCTTATTTCTATATCTTATTTTATCTTTTATTTCTATTTGTCTCTGTTTTTCTTGTTTCTATTTTCTTATCTTGTCTCTTGTTAGTTTTTAGTTTTTTCTTACTAGAGCTTGAGTGTCTGTAACAGAACCCAATTTCCCCGTGGGGATGAATAAAGTATTCTGATTCTGATTCTGATTCATAGCTGCCCTCACTTCCTCCTTGCTAATCCACCACACTTCCTGATTCACTACCCCCACATCAACCAACCTTCTCTCTCTCTCTCTCTCTCTCTCTCTCTCTCTCTCTCTCTCTCTCTCTCTCTCTCTCTCTCTCTCTCTCTCTCTCTCTCTCATTTTCTTCATTCACCGCCCCTCAAAGTACTCCTTCCATCTTTTCAACACTCTCTTCTCTTGTCAGCACATTTCCATCTCTATCCTTGATTGCCCTAACCTTCTTCACATCCTTCCCAGTTTGGTCCCTCTGTCTAGCCAATTGGTACATGTCCTTTTCTTCTTCCTTAGTGTCTAACCTATCATACAACTCACCATACGCCTTTTCCTTTGCCAACTCTGTCCTCACTTTGTGTCGCATCTCCTTGTACTCCTGTCTACTTTCTTCATCTCTCTGACTATCCCACTTTTTCTTTGCCAACCTCTTCCTTTGTATACTTTGCTGTAATTCCTCATTCCACCACCAAGTCTCCTTGTCTTCCTTCCTCTGTCCTGATGACACACCAAGTACCTTCCTAGCTGTCTCCCTCACTATTTCTGCAGTGGTTTTCCAGCCATCTGGCAACTCTTCACTACCACCCAGTGCTTGTCTTAACTCCTCCCTGAACTCCACACAACAGTCTTCCTTCTTCAACTTCCACCATTTGATCCTTCGCTCTACCTTCACTCTCTTCCTCTTCTTGGTTTCCAAAGTCATCCTACAGATGATGCTGCCTAGTTATGTTCTCCCCTGTCATGACCTTGCAGTCTCCAATCCCATTCAGATTGCGCCTCCTACATAAGATATAGTCCACCTGTGTGCACTTTCCCTCAGTCTTATACGTCACCCTGTGTTCCTCCCTCTCCTTGAAATATGTATTCACCACAGCCATTTCCATCCTTTTCACAAAATCCACCACCATCAGTCCTACATTCCTCACCTTGACACCATACCTACCCCATCACCTCCTTATCACCTCTGTTCCCTTCACCAACATGCTCATTGAAGTCTGCTCCAATCACCACTCTTTCCTCCTTGGGTACACTCCCCACCACCTCATTGAGCTCACTCCAGAATTCTTATTTCTCTTCCATTTCACACCCAACTTGGGCATATGTGCTGATAACATTCATCATCACCTTTGATTTCCAGCTTCATACTCATCACTCTGTCCAGTACTCTTCACCTCCAACACACTGTTGACATACTCTTTCTTCAGAATTACACCTACCCTATTTCTCCTCCCATCCCTACCATGGTAGAAATGCTTGAACCCACCTCTGATGCTCCGGGACTTACTCCCCTTCCACCTGGTCTCGTGCACACACAGTATATCTACTTTCCTTCTCTCTATCACATCAGCCAGCTCTCTCCCTTTACCAGTCATAGGGCCAACATTCAAAGTTACAACTCTCACCTCCACACTCCTACCCTTCCTCCTCTCCTGCTGCCTCTGGATATGCCTTCCCTCGGATATGCTTTCCCCCTCTCCTCCTTTGCCCAACATTAGCATAGTTTCCACCGGCACCCTGCTGACCAACAGTACTAGTGGCGATCGTTGGTAACCTGGGCCTCAATCTGATTTATGATCCACGTATTTGATTTGGCAAAGGTTTTACTCTGAATGCCCTTCCTGGTGCAACCCTCCCCTCCCTGCCCCACAGGCACTAATGCACTGGCTTGTGCATCCTCAGTGGCTGGGTTTATCAGTGTACTTAACAATGATGGGAAATTATTTGCTTTAATTTTTGGTAAAAGACTAAAACAAGGGCTAAATCGATTAATAGATGAAGCGCAATCTGGTTTTATGCAGAAGAGATATTAGTAATAATACTTGTTTGATAATATGCGGCTTGACAAGACCATACCAGATCGGTCGAGGCCCTCATTAACAATGGCCAGCATTGGTGCTGTGCCCTCACAGGATCCTGATGGAAACTGTAAAATCTGCTGTGGCGACCTCCGTAAAACAGGGAAAATGCTGAAAGAAGAAGATTCGTTTGATACTGGACATGATTATAATCTTATACCTGATGACTTGTACAAAGTTGCTTTTTACTGTTTTTTCTTTCTTTCTTTCTTTTTTTAATGACAATTGTTACTATACCTCTTTGTTGTAAATGAAAGTTTTGGGCAAAAAAAAAAGGCGTACAGGAACATTAAAGGAGCTGCAAGATTTTCTGGTAAGTACTGGTTGCTCCCGACATGTGACAGCAATCTGTTCTTCATATGCCTGGGCTATGGGTTAGGGTGGCAATACAGAAGCCTTTGCCCATGGGGGGGGGGGTACATCCGAGGCAGGCTAAATTTTGCAAAAAGATACATTTAGTCTCCCAAAACCGTGTGTAAAATGTGCTATGGTGTGATGAGACCAAGGTTAAACTTTTAGGCTGTAATTCCAAAGGCATGTTTGGTGCAAAACCAACAGTTTTCATGATTAAACCTGTTTATCTATGCTAATAACCAAACTTAATTGTTCATATGTATAAATTATGTAACATTGGTACCCAAAGTTTGTTCAAATTTTAACAAAATAGCTTCACTTTGTAGTTCAACCATTTCACCTGCGGTTGTTTTGGCTTGTGAAACCTCATGCGTTGCCGTTGGGCATCACTTTGACCCCCTAGCAACTGCCGTGTGCTAATTGGTCGACAACAGTTTTGCACCGCCCTTTTCCGGTTCGACCCAGCCTCCGATTGGATAACTTGAACGTCACGCTCTCGTCATCTTCCAATGGACGTTGGCTGATGGCGTTTTTTTTTATCCTCTTGCTGCGGCCGCATTGCAACGAAGTTTTCCAGCAGCGGCGTTTCTGAAAACTGTACTTTAGTTGCACAGTGACGCCGCCGCAAATATACGTTTATCTGTTGATTTACGGTGTTAAAAGTCATCCTTTTCGCGTAAACTAAAACCATCGTCGTCTAAATGAAAATCGAAAGTCAAGCCTTCTAAATGCTCTCGTATGTTTGACCAAAGAGCCCCTCTTTATGGCCATCCAAAGGTTGGACATGGTACTCGGTTATTAGTTGACATTTTACTGCATCGTTTGACAAAACCCCTCTGCGTTTGGTCTTGTAAGTAAACTGACGGTGAAACAGATATCTGCAGCGTCACAGTACTCTGATACGACATAGTACTTTTAATAGCTGATTGTACTGCCTCGTTTCTACAAAGCCTGTGTTGCCTGTAGTACTGTTAGTATTTCGATGCTGGAAGATAGTTTAGCTTCAGGTTACCCTGACATAGTGCTTTATTAAATGTCGATAAGTTTACTTTGGTGCGTTGTTTAACAAAGCCTCTGCGTCCAGTACCGAAGAGAGAGAAAGAACTGATGCTGAATCGGTTAAGACTGTGATCTCAGACTGCCTTGACATGGTCCAGTAGCTGAATACGCTGCTTCGTTTGACAAAGCCTCCGTTCGTTCGTTTCTGTAAGTAATGTTTTTGATGGTTAATCGGATGCGAGTGTAGCTACAGATTACTTTGACATTAGAATAGTTGATTTTACTGCTTGGTGTGACAAAGCATCTGTGGCGTTAAATACAGCGAGTCATTTAAAAAAATAAATTATTTCTTTTTATTTTTTTATGGTGAATCAGACAAGACGCGGACGCTCCATCAATCTAGTTGTCATCCGTCATTAGAGTTCGAGTTCGGGTGAAATCGGACAATTTTTGTTTGGCTGTAAAAACAAAAACAAGAAAAAAGACATACTTGATTGATTCTAGAGCAAAATGCCCATTAGACGTTTCGGGGCTCACAGGTCTCTTGTATCTCAACCCCCAACTCCAAGGCTGTCTTACGGTTACTCGAAGATGAACGTTTCTAAAAGTGGTTATCGAGTCTTCTCTGCCAACTCCACCGCCGCCAGCATGGAGCTGGCCAAGAGGATCACAGAGTAAGTGCTGTTTTGAATGTCTGATGCACTCCCGGTAGTTTTGTGTGTTGGTGTTCCCTTATGCAAGCACGTTAATGTGAGCAACCCTGGACATGTCAGGTATATCCCCTGTTGCATTTTGAATTTGATCAGAATCCGTATATAAGTACATATGTATAGGATGTATCAATCTACTAACAGGCTAGGACAGTGGTTCGTAATCTGATGTCCAAACATTTAAGCCTGTCTGTCCAGCGGTCCTACAAAGTTTTATTGCATGTGGTTTGGGCTATGAATACAGGACAAATCCAGAACCCCAGTCCTTAGGTGACATCAGTATTGTTGGTTTTCTATTCTGCCATAAAGTATATGTTTACCTTCACTTGGTGTTCAGTTGTTTCCAGCCTCCACTCAGGAAATGTTTAGATATGGAACAGGTGAATGCAATGAACTAGCTGTCAGAATAAAAAACAGGTTGTACTAGTGGTACCCCAAGACTGGATTAAGAACCAGCACTTGGGCTAGGACAGTGGTTCCCAACTTTTTTCCTTGGAGCCCCCCCCCCTACTTGTTTCTAAGAAAAGCTGAGCCCCCCCCCCACCAGCCCGCATACATACCAAGAGAAAAGTGATTCATTCCAAATATTTATTTGCAAAAATTAACATCCAATTATAGTTTTTTTCCCACCTATATCTTAAATAAATGTCTAGTTTCCATCCTCAGAACATCTGTGTTGAAATGTCTCTCGTCTTGTATAAGCTTAACTTTTTTTTTCTTTTAACAACCCAGCAGAGTAGGCCTGTTGACATCTGACTCAGGCTCATTGAAACATCAACATAGTACTAGTTTCCATCTGACTCAGGCTCACTGAAACATCATATTTGTACTGTTATCACCTGACTCAGGCTCATTGAATCAACAACATATTAGTACTGTTGTAATCTGATATGACATCCACATACACATTATGTAAAGTCGTGAACACTGTTTTTTGGCAGACAGTAGGCATACATGTTATTTTGGCTCTAACAGTAACATATTTACTGAGTCTGTACCATCCTGTTCAATCATAAACTAATAACACTGTCTGGTATTTTTTTTGTGCCATCTTGTTCATTCAGAAACTAATGGCCACCTTGGGCTTGCATGCCTTTGACCAGGGATGGGATGTCCGGTGTGATGCTTGTGATAGCCAGCCTAAAGTCCTGGTGTACATCAAGTCTGTTGCGGGCTTTTGTTTTTATTGATACCAGAGCACTGAAGGCTGTCTCAGACACATACACTCACCGGCCACTTTATTAGGCACACCTGTCCAACTGCTCGTTAACGCAAATTTCTAATCGGCCAATCACATGGCAGCAACTCAATGCATTTAGGCATGTAGACATGGTCAAGACGATCTGCTGCAGTTCAAACCGAGCATCAGAATGGGGAAGAAAGGTGATTTAAGTGACTTTGAACGTGGCATGGTTGTTGGTGCCAGACGGGCTGGTCTGAGTATTTCACAAACTGCTGATCTACTGGGATTTTCACGCACAACCATCTCTAGGGTTTACAGAGAATGGTCCGAAAAAGAGAAAATATCCAGTGAGCGGCAGTTCTGTGGGCGAAAATGCCTTGTTGAAACCAGAGGTCAGAGGAGAATGGCCAGACTGGTTCGAGCTGATAGAAAGGCAACGGTAACTCAAATAACCACTCATTACAACCGAGGTATGCAGAAGAACATCTCTGAACGCACAACACGTCGAACCTTGAGGCAGATGGGCTACAGCAGCAGAAGACCACACCGGGTGCCACTCCTGTCAGCTAAGAACAGGAAACTGAGGCTACAATTCGCACAGGCTCACCAAAATTGGACAACAGAAGATTGCAAAAACGTTGCCTGGTCTGATGAGTCTCGATTTCTGCTGTGACATTCGGATGGTAGGGTCAGAATTTGGCGTCAACAACATGAAAGCATGGATCCATCCTGCCTTGTATCAACGGTTCAGGCTGGTGGTGGTGGTGTAATGGTGTGGGGGATATTTTCTTGGCACACTTTGGGCCCCTTAGTACCAATTGAGCATCGTGTCAACGCCACAGCCTACCTGAGTATTGTTGCTGACCATGGCCATCCCTTTATGACCACAGTGTTCCCATCTTCTGATGGCTACTTTCAGCAGGATAACGCGCCATGTCATAAAGCTCGAATCATCTCAGACTGGTTTCTTGAACATGACAATGAGTTCACTGTACTCAAATGGCCTCCACAGTCACCAGATCTCAATCCAATAGAGCACCTTTGGGATGTGGTGGACCGGGAGATTCGCATCATGGATGTGCAGCCAACAAATCTGCAGCAACTGCGTGATGCTATCATGTCAATATGGACCAAACTCTCTGGGGAATGTTTCCAGTACCTTGTTGAATCTATGCCACGAAGGATTAAGGCAGTTCTGAAGGCAAAAGGGGGTCCAACCCGGTACTAGCAAGGTGTACCTAATAAAGTGGCCAGTGAGTGTATGTAGTGCTGAGTGAATGGGAGAACAACCCTTGTAACTGCGTGTTTGGCCAGTCTGGGTGCAACAGCGTGTCCTTTGACTATCCAAAACTTTTTGTATCAGTTCTCCTGGAAATATTTCTTTGACACCAAGTCGGCTTGATGGTCAGCAAGCACAACACAGCTGCAGCCCCATCTCTGCAGCATGCAACAAGGTTCTCGTAGATAGTTGGATGAGAGATAGGAGTCCACAGCCATGAAAATATGCTGGCCTGTTGTTGTTGTGGTTAAATTGGCAGACATAAGAATGTCTTGTTTCAAGTCATCACCGTCAACATATTGAACATAAACTATGAGCACGGACTCGTCTGACACTGTTGCTGTTTCATCCAACTGAATGGCAAAGGGAACATTCCTAAGCTTCTCCTGCAGCTGGTTCTGACAATCTCCAGCCATTTCATCAATTCTGTCTTTGACGGTGTTGTCAGAGAGTGGGACGGTTTTCACTTTATCAACTGTGTGTGGGCCACACAGCCTCTCTACAATGTTCAGACAGGTGGGTTTGATAAGCTGCTCTCCAATAGTGTGTGGCTTTTTAGCCTTGGCAATTAATAACCAACACTCAAATGACACCTCCGTGGCTCTGTGCAAGTCACTGTCTGCTCTTTCAAATGTTTTTGTTGATGTCGGCGGATCTTCTTGATAACGCCACCTGCTTCTTCCTCTCAAAAAATTCCTGACTTTCACCAATAGTCTCTTGATGTTTTGTCTCTTGGTGTCGTTTCATTTTGCTTGGCTTCATGCTGTCATGAGCTAGTTTATCACCACACATGGCACATTCTGGCCGAGACTTGTCCCGTCCTTCCATAAAACCAAAGTCAAGTTAGCTCTCTAAATAAAACCTTACTTTCTTTCTTGACGCTGAGTCATCCGCACTTAAATGTTTCTCAGCCATGTTGTTTCATTTATTAAGTGCTGCTGCTGACTGCCGGAAAGAACCAAGACGAGCTAACATTAGCTGCTAGCTGAGGAGCTACCTGACATCACTGCCCGCTCACAGTTTGATAGTGTAGATTGATGGGTCAGAGGTGTAGCCCAACTACATTTTAGAGGGGGAGGGGGGGCAAAAATGTATCTTTTTAAATATTTTTATATACAGACTTTTGTATAAAATAAATTATCCAGTAAGTGAGCTATTGTGCTTTTATTTAACATGTGCACTTTGACAACTTCAGAGCAGAAAAGCCTCACGCACCCCCTGTGATCTTTGGCGCCCCCCCCCTCAGAGCGGACAAAACCTCGTGCACCCCTTGGGCTTTCAAGTCCCCCTCTCCCAAGGGGTGCGCGGACCCCAGTTTGGGGACCACTAGGCTAGAAGGAGCCTTTCAACTCCAGATGAACATGTTTGAACTATTGTGCATGTCTGTGTAGATTAATTTCAGTCATCCAGGTAAGTGAGATTTCAAAATGAAATACAAATCCGCACATGACCTGGACTCGAGTCACAAATTTAATTTATAGCTATTGTGATAAACAGATAAATGAAAAATAATCATTATCACCAGGGGTTCAAAGCACCTGTAACTGAAAATTGTATGGATGAAAGCAGGGAACTTCACAGGGAACCTTTATTAACAGTTGTCTGGGAAATGTGCACCATGACTGATGTAATGCAGCATGTGATGTCGGGGCATGCTTTTGGAGTAAGAGACGTTTTCAAACAGTCTTTCATTTGACGTTACTCAAATGGTGGGACATGGGTCTACAAAAAAAAACCCAAAACATGGGAAACTGAATGCTACCCATATTTGAATCCATTATCCGAGCCGCTTATCCTGCTCTCATGGTCGTGGGGATGCTGGAGCCTATCCCAGCAGTCATTGGGCGGCAGGTGGGGAGACGCCCTGGACAGGCCGCCAGGCCATCACAGGACTCACATACACACACACACACACACACACACACACACTCACACCTAGGGACAATTTAGTATGGCTGATTCACCTGACCTGCATGTCGTTGGACTGTGGGAGGACACAGGAAGAACATGCAAGCTCCACACAGAGGACGACCCCAAGGTTGGATTACCCTGAGGCTCGAACCTAGGACCTTCTTGCTGTGAGGCGACCATGCGAAGACCACCATGCCACCCCTGTATTTGAATATCTCATGTAAATAAAAAGAAAGTGGTTGTTCACGATCACCTCTTTGGTTTGGCCCACATCATAGGCGAGTGGGGGGGGGGGCAGTTTCCTCAGGCACTGCAGTCAGTCCAGCAGTTTATCACGTCCCCCACACATCAGAGCTTACCTACCCCCAGCATGCTGAATGCTTTTTGGTGCTTTGCAGAGTAGGATTTTGTTGTAGGGGCAAAAGTGAAGTTCTGATTAAATAATACTAATAGAGAATACTTTCATCACCTTGTGCACGTGGTACTGCCAATTGGACTTGTGTGAATGCTGTCAATGCCTTGCCTTCTCTTGTTAGTGTGTTATTCATTACTAATGTGTCAGATTGAAAGCAGTGAGGTGGGAAATGCTAGGCTTTGTACAGCTGTCTTCAGTGGGGCATACACCTCCATGACCCCACTCATTGTTGGTCTATGCAGGAGCCATGGCACATAAACTTCCCAGTTAAAAAGATGATCTATAGCGAAGATGGAGGTTTCTTCTTATCAATGTGATCATTCGTCAGCCACAGTTGAAGTTATATTACTTTATATCTGCACAAGGGCCGGGCATATAACCGGGGTGAGGTCATTTAGACTTGGGCGCATGGTCTTGCCTATAAGGAACCAAACTTAAAAGTGGTTCCCTCCCTTTTTCATAAAAGTTAGGCCTCGTTATCAGTCATCTTTTATTCATGGAAGCTTTTGAACTGGTGTTCTTATTTGCAAATGTAAAAACTTTTCGATTTTGTAACACTAACTCAAGGCACCACTTTGTAGAAACCCTGGGTTCTCGACTACCATGACAGGATTTTCTTTTTTTATGGGACACAATTAATGTTTTGTATCATATTTTTTGTGTTACCATGCCTCTCACTGACATGTCTTGTGTCTCTGAACACCACAAACACATTTCATCCCCGAGGATGATAACACCCTTACAATTTTTGAAAAATATTTCTTTACCTAAATTAACAATGCCAGGATATTTTGAATTTACCATGAGTTAAATACTGGTTTTAGTACGGTGTTGTTTTTTGTTTTGTTTTTTTTGTATGTGCTGCACCCAACGGATTTTTGTAAAGGCACGTTGAAGGGATACCTACACAACAAATAATTACTCAACAGCAGATAAGGAGTGTCTGTGTAATAAATGGCCCTCTCTTGGATCTAGCTGACAAGGTTGACATGACTGTTGACAGCCATTTGTGTTTCATGACTTTTTAATGCATTACAGGAGTATATTAGCTATGGGTTGAAGTTAAGATGTGCATGTTGACACTTAACCATCGCCTTCTCTGTTCTCTTTTTCAGGCTCTTGGATGTTGAGTTGGGAAAGTCAGTTGTTTATCAAGAGTCAAACAGAGGTAAAGTTGAGAAATTCCCCATAGCCTCCTCCTATGTTTCACATTGAATATGTATTTGTAGTGAAGTTAATCTGCCTACTATAAAATGTCATTATCTCTGATATCGTGCTCTCGTTTGGCTTTGCCATTGCATCTGATGTGATGGCGTGTGTTTTTGTTTTATTTTCAGAGACGAGAGTGGACGTGAAGGAGTCTGTCCGCGGTCAAGATGTCTTTATCATCCAGACCATTCCTAGGTGAGACAGATGTTACGCATGACTTGAATATTAGTTGTGCTTCTAGAAATTTGCATTAACATGCTTAGAACTTGCCTTCAACTAATCAGATTTTACATAACTGCAGTTTAATATGTTTGAAGACTGCTACATGTTAGGATCTGCCAACTGGATTTCTACATATTGGTCTGTCCTCAGCTTAATCAGACAAACTCTAGTGCACCCAAATAATTTCCCTATATTTCTCGATAGATCGTAGATATATAGATAGATCAAGAGAAAATGAATAGCTTCACTGATTTCACTTAAAAAGGAATTAGGTGGTGCTCCAGTTTCATTTGTCTTGCTGCATGCTCAATAATCCATTTAAGAAAGTCACAGAAAGTTGAATCAGTTCATCTGGACACAACGTTTATTGGGAGAAACGTTTCATCACTCATTTAAGTGACCTCTTCAGTCTAAACTGACTGCAGGTATCCCCACCCTTATAAATAATACAGTGGCATAATGACCGAAAACAATCATCGGTTCATATGTAAATTGCCGTGACCATTAACTAGACTTACCATGGCCGTGTGTACTATTCACAGAGGATTGGGGAATAGTTGTAATCACAGCATTGTAAGATGGCAACAGAAACACCGAACTGACAGTGTCCCCACCAACATAGCAGTCGGGAAAGGGTACACATCTCACATTAAACAGGCCCTGGTTAAGTGCGGTTATCCTAACCGGGCGTTTGTTAAAGTCAAGAAGACACCCAAACAGTGCACCAGCCGATCGAAAAGAGAAGGACAACAGCTGCCTAAACTTAAGCCAGTGGTGATTCCATATGTAGCGGGAGTGTCGGAAAAGTTGAAACACATATTTTCCAAACACTGCATCTCAGTTGCTTTCAAACCCCAAAACACGCTGCGCCAGAAATTGGTCCACCCCAAGGATCGGATCCCCCGGCACAAACGGAGCAATATAGTGTACGCTGTTAAGTGCTGGGAAGATTGCCATGACTTGTACATTGGGGAAACCAAACAGACGCTGGCCAAGAGGATGGGACAATGCAAGAAGAGCTAATGCGTCAGGCCAGGACTCCGCAGTATACGCCCATCTACAGGCCAGTGGCCACTCTTTCAAGGATGAGGATGTGCCCACCTTGATAGCGAGGAACACTGGTTTGAATGGAGAGTCAAAAGAGGCCATCTATGTGAAGAGGGAACGAGCATCCCTGTTGCCATCTTACAATGCTGTAATTGCAACTGTTCCCCAATCCTGTGTGAATAGTGCACATGGCCATTGTAACTCTAGGTAATGGTCACGGCAATTTGCATATGAAGCCAATAGCTGGTTTGGTTGTTATGCAACTATATTGTTTATAAGGGTGGGGATACCTGCAGTCAGTTGAGACTGAAGAGGTCACTTAGATGAGTGATGAAACGTTTCTGCTAATAAAGTTGTGTCCAGATGAACTGATTTCAACATTCTGTGATTTCCAATTGTATTTTTTTGTTTCTCAGTCGGGGCAAGTGTGGAAAAACAAATCGAGGTCACATGACAGACATATTAAATGTCTCTCCAGCTGACAGATTATAGACCACCATGTTAGATATGTTTTAATTTTCTGCATCCTTTCCACATGATGATTTCATTTTTTGCACACATTAAACAAAGCAGGTAGGAAGGTGGGTAGATGGTAAATTCATCAATTATCAACAGATGTCAGTTGTAGGCTCATTACAGGTGATGTAATTATGTAGTTTGCCATATACTTTCAAAATCTGTTTTTTTTCTTCTTCTCCCCAATTGTACTTGGCCGATTACCCTATTTTCTGAGCCGTCCCGTTCGCTGCTCCACCTCTGCTGCCGAGCCAGGGAGGGCTGCGGACTACCACATGCCTCCTCTGATACATGTGGAGTCGCCAGCCGCTTCTTTTTTCACCTGATAGTGAGGAGTTTCGCCAGGGGGACGTAGCGCGTGGGAGGATCATGCTATTCCCTCCCAGTTCCCCCTCCCCCCAGACAGGCGCCCCTACCAACCAGAGGAGGTGCTAGTGCAGCAACCAGGACACATACCCACATCTGACTTCCCACCTGCAGACATGGCCTATTGTGTTGGTAGGCTGGGGTTGGTAGGCTGGTAGGCAACAGAATAGACCGCTACACTGCTGGAACGCCCCTAAAATATAGATTTTGCAGCTGTTATTAATTCTCCTCAATGATCAATGATTTTCCCTTAATCCATGTTATAACAATATAGATGCAAATTGCATTTTAACCATATGTGAATAGGGGTGAGTTTGCTGATGACAACAAGCAAGTGAGTAGGAGAGTTCACATAGAGTGGGACACTTATCCCTGTGTGGGAGGTCTCTGGTTTCACCAGGCTATCTGTTACACCAGCCACTCATGGTCACATAGTGCAACTATTACTTGCTTACTGTAATAGTTGGATTGATATGACATCAGTAACGGGGCTGGGCGATATTGACAAAATCAAGCCTCACAATATTTTTGACTGAATCATATCGATAAAACAACGATATTTTGAGGATGACTGTCGGTGTCTTCATAAGATATTTACACGCAAGGAAATGTTAAGGAATTATCATTAGTAATGTGGGTATGATTACAGGTAGAGACATTCATTGTTTATTTCACTCAGCTAAAAAAATCGAATAAGTTGAGAAAATTGTATTACTTTCAATGCAGCCTTTAAGACCAGGGAATGACAACATTTGTTTTATTACCATAACCAAAATTCCACACCATATCTAAACTTATATCACCATATCAATATTTTATTGATGTACACTGATCAGCCAAAACATTAAAACCACTGACAGGTAAGTGAATAACATTATCTTGTTAAAATGGCACCTGTGAAGGGGTGGGATATATTAGGCAGCAAGTGAACAGTCAGCTCTTGAAGTTGACGTGTTGGAAACAGAAAAATTGGGAAAGCGTAAGGATCTGAGTGACTTTGACGAGGGCCAAATTGTGATGGATAGACGACTGGGTCAGAACATCTCCAAAACGGCAGGTATTGTGGGGTGTTCCCGGTATGCAGTGGTCAGTACCTACCAAAAGTGGTCCAAGAACGGACAATCGGCGACAGGGTCATGGGCGATCAAGGCTCATTGATGCGCATGGGGAGCGAAGGGTAGCCCATCTGGTCCAATCTGCTGTAGCTCAAATTGCTGAAAAGGTTAATGCTGGCTATGATAGACAGGTGTCAGAACACACAGTGTATCGCAGCTTGCTGCATATGGGGCTGTGTAGTCGCAGACTGGTCAAGAGTGTCCATGATGACCCTTGTCCACCGCTGAAAGTGCCTACGATGGAAGAAAATGCCCTGGTCTGATGAATCACATTTTCTTTAACGTCATGTGGATGGCCCGGTGTGTGTGCGTCATTTATCTGGGGGTAGAGATGGCACCAGGATGCACTATGGGAAGAAGGCAAGCCAGCGGAGGCAGTGTGATGCTCTGGGCAATGCTCTGCTGGGAAGCTTTGGGTCCTGGCATTCATGTGGATGGTACTTTGATGTGTACCACCTACCAAAATGTCGTTGCAGACCAGATACACCCCTTCATGGCAACAGTATTCCCTGATGGCAGTGGGCTCTTTCAGCAGGATAATGTGCCCTGCCACACTGCAAAAATTGTTCAGGAATGCTTTGAGGAACACAGTAAAGAGTTCAAGGTGTTGCCTTGGTCTGCAAATTCCCCAGATCTCAATTCAATCGAGCATCTGTGGGATGTGTTGGAAAAACAAGTCCAATCCATGGAGGCCCCACCTCGCAACTTGCAGGACTTAAAGGATCTGCTGTTTTGGTGCCAGATAGCAGAGGACACCTTTGGGGGGTCTTGTGGAGTCCATGCCTTGACGGGTCACAGGTGTTTTGGCATCATGAGGGGGACCTACACAATATTAGGCAGATGATTTTAATGTTTTGGCTGATTGGTGTATTGCCCAAATCTAATCAATATCAACATTTTACCAATATGTTAAAATATTATTGCTTGACTGCCACGTAATGGAAAACATTAACTGGTTGTAGTTTGACATCAGCCATCATTGTATATTCATGCCGAATGAAATGTTTTTCCTTTCATGTGAGAAGGTTGATTTGGAGAATATCCAAGTCTCTGACAGTGCTTGGCTTGGCTATGCAGTCTTGATCAGTTATTTTAAATCACCTAGTAGCAGTTTAAGTTTTGTGTTTCTGTTTGTAGGGTTGAGGAGAGTGACTGTTTATTTACATCCAGTGTGTAGTAAGTGCTTACTAGTGGCTCATCCCCAATAAAACAGTGATGCCTCTCTTAAAGCTGCATGAAGGAATATTTTCATGATAAAATATTACCTTTTAATTGCTGTTAGGTTTGAAACAAGCCCTAATGAAAATAGTAAAAAAAAAAAACTTTGCTACTGAATTTGCCTATTTGTCAGTTGATCTACGATTGGTTTCTTGAGTCATTCAAGTGACATGAAACTGAATTTTGGGAATCGCAGTCAACTAAAACAGCATGCCGCTTCGTCTACCGCCACTGGCCAGAAATTCCCTTGTGCAGCTTTAATGTGCTAGGGCCCAGACACACCAAACCGACTAGCAGCGACAAAGGCCGACTGCTGCGTTGCCTCATGTCGCCTGCCATTTGGGCCAAAAAGTAGCACTCGAACAAGCCGCAAAGACAACAGCCGACGGGCAACTAACATATACGTTCTGCACTGATTCGCTACGCTGAACAGCCAATCAGAGTGATCTCTCTCACCGACGGGCTCCGCTGATTCAACATGCTGAATCGGCCGAAAAGCTGCCAACAGGGGTCCGACTAGTGCCAACGGTGTGGGACACACCGCAAAAACTAGGGTCACAGGCCGCTCTGATGGCTGAGCGGAATAAACTGCTGTTCTTGCAATCCACTCGTCATGTGGCTGGGAGGTTCGTATCCCAGACTCGCCGTAACCGGTCATTGCCAGAGCGTCCACGGGATAAGGCATTCATCAGGCCACCCTTACCCGAGGGATAGTGGGTGTAGATCGGTGTAGTGTTCGGGGACTCGTTGTTCTCCAGCGACCCCTCTGGCCCATCCGGGCACCTGCAGCCAAGCAACTGAAAGCATTCTCCCTACGTCTCCTTCACAGCCTGATGGTAATGCAATCCATGCGAGGCTTCAGTATGTAAAATAGCGAGAGCAGCCGACACGAGTTTGAAGGAAGCTGTTGTTACGACTATCTCCTTCCTGTGGAAACGTGCGCCAGGGGAGTTATTCGACAAGAGTTCCGGCCATATGCCATTGGGTTAATTGGGTCGGATGAGGGGAAAAATTAGAAATAAATTTAGGGAAAAAACTAGGGTCACAGATGCTTACTGATGGCCCAACATTGGCCGATGGCCGACCGTCGTCCTGGTGTGTCAGTACCCTTACAGTAGCTGTCCACATGTTAATGAATAGTTGCTAACAATTTGGGGGATGGGAGTTCTCTTAGCGGGCGACACGGTGGCGCAGTGGTTAGCGCAGTCGCCTCACAGCAAGAAGGTTCTGGGTTCGAGCCACGGGGTAGTCAAACCTTGGGGGTCGTCCGGGGTCGTCCTCTGTGCGGAGTTTGCATGTTATCCCCATGTTTGCGTGGGTTTCATGCGGGAGCTCCGGTTTCCTCACACAGTCCAAAGACATGTAGGTCAGGTGAATCGGCCATACAAAGTTGCCCCTAGGTATGAGTGTGTGTGTTTGTGTGTGTGTGTGTGTGTGTGTGTGTGTGTGTGTGTGTGTGTGTGTGTGTGTGTGTGTGTGTGTGTGTGTGTGTGTGTGTGTGTGTGTGTGTGTGTGTGTGTGTGTGTGTGTGTGTGTGTGTGTGAGTGAGTGAGTGAGTGAGAGAGATGGCCTGGCGGCCTGTCCAGGGTATCTCCCCGCCTGTCGCCCAATGACTGCTGGGATAGGCTCCAGCATCCCTGAGAGCAGGGTAAAGCGGTTTGGATAATGGATGGAGTTCTCATAGACACACACTTTGTCATGCACAATTATTTTTGTAGTTGCTACAAGTATGATTATGAACCAGTTGTCATGTATGTCCTCTGCATCAACTTGTTTTAAGTATTTTCAGTTGTTTTTTTCTAAGGTCTTGGCCTCAGCAAATGGATGTCTTAACCTCTTGGTGAACACAAAGCTCTGCTCTAGCATGTTCCAAATCACAACATCGCATTGAGACACTTTGACTTCCTGGTTTGATCTCTTTGTTGTGATATAGAGATGTTAACACGGCCATCATGGAGCTGCTGGTTATGGCATATGCCCTGAAGACCTCCTGTGCAAAGAACATCATAGGAGTCATCCCCTACTTCCCTTACAGCAAGCAGTGCAAGATGAGGAAGAGGGGCTCCATAGTCTGCAAGCTGCTGGCTGCCATGCTGGCTAAAGCTGGTAAGGGATGCACATTTTGATTCACTTTAAAGCTGCCCCACTCTACATTTATTAAAATGGGAACCAATGGGGGTGTTTTCAAGCGTGCACAGCATGAGGTGGGTGGAGGGTCACCCAGTTAGCTTTTGTAGCCCCTGCTAAAAAGAGAGACACATGCAGATCATCATGACAGTTTCTCTACTTTTTCTACTCTGGTTTCAATTTGCCTGTGTGGAACGTGATGAGCTCCTCAGCCAGCTTATTGCATAACCATGTTTTGCCACAAACAGAATTTGAGCTGTTGCCTCAGATCAACCCATTCAGAGGGGCAACATCAATTCTTTTTTTTGTTCCTTTCAAATTGTTAATGTGCCATTCATGACCAAAGGTAAAAGTTTTCAACATTGTTGTCATATTCCAACAACTTGATAACATAGAAAAATCTTAACTGAGTGTTTAATCACTATTAAATAACTCTGTGGGCTGTGTCACAAACTGCCTTATTAAAAGAATGGGTATAGTAGTGCGTAATAGGTTGAACCACTCTTCTTCTTGAAACATTGAGTATTTAATATACATTTGTATGGTATACAGCCTACTGAACACTTCCATATGACCAGTCCAGTGATTTACTTTTTGATATATTCCGTAATAAGGAATGCCTTGTATTTTGGCCAGTTAATGTTGATTATTTCCTTCTTTCAGGTCTAACTCACATCATCACCATGGACCTCCACCAGAAGGAGATCCAGGGCTTCTTCAGCTTTCCTGTAGACAACCTGAGGGCCTCGCCCTTCCTCATCCAGTACATCCAGGAGGAGGTAGATCTACTAAACACACTTACATCACATTTAAACTCAGTGCTAGTGGTGCTAATGATAGAATATGCAAAATATGTGGTGCTATACTCTGCTTTCTGCAAGTGTACTTTCAAATTGTATTCAAGCAACACAAACTCTTTATTTTCTGTTCCCCCCAAACTTCAGTTTAGATGGGGGCCAATTTGTAGCTTTTGAATAAATGAAAGTGTAACTATTCATCATATCGAATAACACCATTCCTAAAATCTGACCAAAAGGTCAAAGGTCAGGACTATATTCCAGAACTGAAAGGGATTACATCTCTGTCCCCAGATCCCAGACTACAGGAATGCTATAATTGTTGCAAAGTCTCCATCAGCTGCTAAGAGGTAACAGCGAGCCTGGGCATGCAGGATTTCCCAGTGTTCCCATCCTCGGGATCAATACTCAGTCATATATAGTTCTAGCTCATGTGCTATTTTTTAGTTTTTTACATATGTGCGCTTGTAAAAAGTGTGTGTGTGTGTGTGTGTGTGTGTGTGTGTGTGTGTGTGTGTGTGTGCTTGCTCGCTTGCTTCAGGGCCCAGTCCTATGCTGAGAGGCTAAGGCTAGGACTAGCTGTGATCCATGGAGAGGCCCAGCATTCAGAGTCAGACATGGCCGACGGTAGACACTCACCCCCATCTGGCCGCCCCATCACAGGACACACTGGTCTTGAGCTACCATGTAAGACAGATACATGTACATATGCACACATACACAGTCTGTCTCGCTTTCTCTCTCTCTCTGTATCAGGGGTGGGCAATCTTATCCAGAAAGTGCCGGTGTGGTTGCAGGTTTTTGTTCCAACCAAGCAGTTACACACCTGATCCCACGAATCAACCAGAAGAGTCTTTGCTGAGGAGCTTGATTAGGAGACACAGGTGTGTAACTGCTTGGTTGGAACAAAAACCTGCACCCACACTGGCACTTTCTGGATAAGATTGTCCACCCCTGCTCTATATAGTATATGTCCCTCCTTCCTCACATTGCCTCCTGTTTACATCACACTCTGTACAAACTCTCCATTTCCTTATATTCCATGCTGTTCTATGATACTACTAAACCTTTCATTTACCAAGCCTCCAAATCTTTGTGCCTCATTTATGTTCTTCTCTTCATCAGTCCTCTTCTGAGAGACCACGGTTATGACTTGGTAGGGTTGCTGTCAATATTGCTGTACACTCACTGAACACTTTATTAGGAACACTATACTAATGGTGGGTAGGAACTTCCTTTGCTCTCAAAACGGCCTCAGTTCTTCATGGCATGGATTCCACAAGATGTTGGAAACTTCCTTTGAGATTCTGGTCAATGTTGACATGATAGCATCATGCAATTTCTGCAGATTAGTTAGCTGCACATTCATGCTGTGGATCTCCTGTTCTACCACATCCCAAAGGTGTTCCATTGGATGCAAATCTGGTGACTGGGAAGGCCATTGAAGAACACTGAACTCATTGTCATTTTCATGAAACCAGTTTGAGACGACTTTTGCTTCGTGACATAGTGCATTATCATGCTCGAAGAAGCCATTAGAAGATGGGTAAATTGTGGCCGTGAAGGTATGCACATGGTCAGCAACAACAAATAGGCTGTGGCATTCAAGCGATGGTTGTTTAATATTAACGGGCCCAAATTGTGCCAAGAAAACGGAAAACATTCACCACACCATTACACCACTGCCATCAGCCTGGACTGTTGATACAGTGCAGGTCGGGTCCATGGTTTCATGCTGTTGGCGCCAAATTCTGACCATACCATCTGTGTGCCTGAGAAAAAAAATCGAGATTCATCAGATCAGGCTATGTTTTTCCAGCCTTCAACTGTCCAGTTTTGGTGAGCCTCTGCCCACTGCAGCCTCAGCTTTCTGTTCATGGTTGATAGAAGTGGAACATGACGTGGTCTTCTGCTGTTGTAGCCCATCTGCCTGAAGGATTGGCATGTTCTGGGTTTTGAGATGTTTTTCTGCTTGCAGTTGTACAGAGGGTCTATCTGAGTTACTGTACCCTTTCTGTCAGCTCAAACCAGTCATTCTCTGTTGATCTCTCTCATCGACAAGGTGTTTCCATCCACAGTACTGCCTCTCACTGGATTTTGTTTGTTTTTCATGCCATTCTGAGTAAACTCTAGAGACTGTTATGTGTGAAAATCCCAGGAGATTAGCAGTCACGGAAATACTCAAACCAGCCTATCTGACACCAACAATCATGGCAACGGTCAAAATCACTGAGATCACATTTTTCCCCCATTGTGATGATTGATGTGAACATTAACAGAGGCTCTGACATGTATTGGTATGATCTTATGCATTGCATTGCTGCCGCATGATTGACTGGTTAGATAGTTGCATGAATATGTAGGTGTACAGATGTTCCTCGTCAAGTGCTCAGTGAGTGTATATGTGCCTGTTTAGCAAAAGGTCCTGCTTTATTAAACGGTGAAACAAAGAGACAGGTGGAGTGAATCTGTGGCAAAATGTTTGCCATATGTAATTTGATGTAATTTGCCATATGCTTGGCAAACTACATCAGGAGCGTGTGCGCGTTCACATGCATGCATGTGTGGTTTTATTTCTTGTTTTGAAGTCAGAACTCCTCAGGATGAAAGGAGAGGATAATCCTAGAGAAGAGATTTTGATTTTCCAGTTTGGTTGCAGGGTAAGCTGAGTTTCAGTAATACAGTCTTGTGGAAGATTTAGATAGATTGAGACTTCTGAATTCTTGTATTTGTATGAGAATTTTACAAAAGTCTGCCATCTAGTGTTGATATAAAATGGTATGGTTCCAGCACAACAAAGATACACAAACACAGTTCTCATTCATTTACTCTTCCCCCCCTTTTTTTTCTCCCCCCAATTGTATCTGGCCAATTACCCCACTCTTCCGAGCTGTCCCGGTCACTGCTGCACCCTCTCTGTTGATCCAGGGGGGGGGGGGGTCTGCAGACTACCACATGCCTCTCCTGATACACGTGGAGTCGCCAGCCACTTCTTTTTACCTGACAGTGAGGAGTTTCACCAGGGGAATGTAGCACATGGGAGGATCACGCTACCCCCCCCCCCCAAACAGGTGCCCCGACCAACCAGAGGAGGCGCTCTTGCAGCGACCAGGACACACACCTATATCTGGTGTCCCACCCGCAGACACAGCCAATTGTGTCAGTGGGGACACCCGACCAATTGTGTCAATGGGGACGCCCGAACTGGCGATCCCCGTGTTGGTAGGCAACGGATTAGACTGCTACGCTACCCAGATGCCCATTAATTTACTCTTGGAGATTTTTCATTCATACTTGAATTGTGACCAACAGGACATTTTGTGTGGATCCTGAACACATCTTAAAAGTTGCATTCAGGCATTCTCAAAAGCTGCTGCTGCCTAACTCGCCAACTTAAGTGGTGGCTAATATTGCCAACTGGTTACTGGTAGACACTGTCATGTCTTTCGGTTTTACTTGTAGAGTCTTCCCTTTAAGCCCATTTACAAGGGCTTAAAGGGAGGGCAGATCAACCACTGACTTCCTGAGGGAATTCAAACGACCAGCCAAAGACATGAGTTAGGGCCTAAGTACTCTTGATGCTGAGCTTGCAGTATTGCATAAATACACACGCACGCACGCACGCACGCACGCACGCACGCACGCACGCACACACACACACACACACACACACACACACACACACACACACACACACACACACACACACACACAAACAAACTCTCTCTTTTCCCAGTATGTATTAGGCAAGCATATCCCAGCCCTTCACCTAGACATTGCCGCAGCCAGCTGTGAAATACTGCACACAACAACAAGTGTCCCTCCCCATTTTTTCCTCTGGCTTGGATTTCTTTCTTTCTTCAGTGACTGTGCTCTTTGGTGCTTCATTTCTCACCCATTCCCACTTTTCCTTTCTTTATTGGGTTGGTAATTGTTGTTTTAATGTCTTCATCTTAGAAATGGGAAGCAAATACAACTCTTCCACCCAAACTGTACTTTCATAACACCATGGCTTCACAACTCCCCCATCAAAAAGATGGAAGACTGAAATTAATCACGTAATGAAATGCTAAAGTTAATTGCATGTTTTATGTATGATCTCATATTTTTAAGTTCTACTTCATTGCACAGCTTAACTAGTTATTGTGTGTTCTGTGTAATGGATACGTCTTACTCCGGTTTTGCTGGTAAGTCTAACTGTATCGTCTTATATTCTGTACCATTCTTAACACAGGCAGCAGGCATCAGACACCATTCCCTGGCATAGAGCTCCCAAGTACGACTGCAACGCTCCCAACTCCTTTTCTCTGCCCCCTTGTTTGGTCATTAATTTCTCACTGCATGGAATGATGGTCAGAATAAGTTACTGAGGGCTTCCGATTCAATTTGCATCTGGAAATCGCAACCATCTGAATCCAAATTCTGCTTAAAAAAAAGTTGTCTTTCCCTCGTCTGCTCTGATGTCTGTGATTGTTTCAGCGGCTGTTTAATGTAACGTTGTGGCCTGTCAGTTTATTTTAAAATTGCTGTTTTCGCTCGAGAAGGAGTTATAAAGTAGGGAATGTTTGGACACCTACTGAAACGTATTAGTGTACATCAGAGGGCCAAAATCTGGTCCACTACACTGCACATGTAGGTCAACCAAAATACAGTGACCTTGTCTACTCATTTTCCTATGAGCCACGTCTTTAAAGCTGCTATGTATAGAATTTCAGCGAAAGCCATACAGAAGAGACTTTTCCACAAACATGGCCAAAGTTCTTCTGATTCATCTTAATAGGGTAAAGATCAGTTGCCCCCGTTGCCCGCAATGCTAAAAAAGGTGACTTTCAGTGGCCTTTGATTTGGCATGTGATCGCTTATTTTGTGTTTCTCCATAACATATAACACAATACAGGTGTTGTCGTTTCTTTTGTTGCCCTTTTATGATGAAGTGGAAGTATCTCGGCCATGTTTGTGAAAAAGGTCTTTTAATCAATGCCGTCTGTGATTTTCTCATTTATCTACAGATGCTTCTCTGCGATCACAAGATATTCGAGGATGATGTAATCTCAAATTCTACACAATGCAGCTTTAAACTTAAAGTTAGCGGACGAATGATAAGGAGTCATTTAGTCATGTAGTTAAGGCATTTCTCACACTTAGGGCATCATTTTGGTCAGATTATTAAGGGATTCCTTGCGTATCTTCCCCATTCCCCTAAATATTTTTTTTCCACCTAAGTGCCCTGTGATGGCCTGGCGGCCTGTCCAGGGTGTCTCCCCGCCTGCCGCCCAGTGACTGCTGGGATAGGCTCCAGCATCCCTGTGACCCTGACAGCAGGATAAGCGGTTTGGATAATGAATGGATGGATGGAAGTACTATGTTTTGTTCTCATGAGGTTTTTCCTCCTGAGCTGGAAAATAGATCTATTGGTCAGATTGACTTTGCAATTGTCATGTTTCTTAGTTGATTATTTGAGTGAGTTTACATCTCATAAGAGGGTATATATGTATTTGAAAACAGTCAAATTTGTCTGAAAAGGTAGTGAAAGCTATTGAACCTTTTGTGTTCTACTTCCGCCCATCCAACATAAAGACTGAATGTTAAGGTTTGGCCTTAAAAGCTGCTACAAGTCAACAAGTGATTTTAACTTTTCGTGGCTGAGAGAGAGTGTGTTGCTGGTTTGGTGAGGGAAAGAAAAATACTTGACATCGTTTCTGGAAAAAAGGACCTGCACTGTTTGGTGTTTTGACGCGTTCGGCACATTTGATCATAAGATGAAATTGCAGGCAATTGACTGTCTGTCAACTGTTGGAAGCCCTCAGTGACATTTTACTTTCAGCTGAAATGATTTTGTTCTTGTATGATTGAAACTCCCAAAACCAGAGGAATGAGAAATATGAGGCCTAATCGATCTGATGAGTTGGCTCCTCTGTCAGATGTAGCTAAAATTTACTTAGAATAACCGATGAGGCCGTCGAATTTGCAGAGAGAGAGAGAGAGAGTGTGTGAGAGAGAGAGAGAGATTGTGTGTTTACAATCTTTGGCAAAAAGCTGGTACACTTTACTGTAATGCTAGAAAAGCGCTATATAAAATGTAACTTGATTGATTGATTGACTTTGATTCACCTAAACAGATGAAAATACGACATTGATATTAAATGTAAGTGGGTAGGTTACAGATTAACGGTAAAAAAAAACATGATATTGGTTGTGCAGACATCTATTGAGGTTTTACTTTTATGCCTTTTATTGGGGGTGCTTTCAGAATGAATTATGAACCTGTATGTTGGGCACTGTTGATACTCATGTTTTTCCCCATTTACATCCCACTGCTTGATCACTTTCTCTGTCAAATTATCAGCTAAAACTGCAGGCTTGGCCACAGTGTGATTCTAGTTGCTCAGTATATGTATATTCCACTTTTAAAGACTCCATCTTTTTTTTTTTCTTCCTTTGGGACCCAGAAACCCATTATCTCCTGACTAAGAATCTTATAAGCAGTGCTGGCGCACCCATTACTCTCATCATGTCATGCTGCTGCCTGACGCCGTGCATCCACCCCAGGCTGGTGTAGTAAACATGTAATAGATACACTGCATCACTCTGTGTTCCCTGACATTATATTAAACATGTATTTCATTAGCTGGCATGAGGAAATACACCTGTCTGTTTTGAAAACAAAATGTCTAAGACCCAGAAAGTGTAACTTGGAAATCTTTGCCGTCACATTCCCCATTGGAGAGATTGGTGCTTGGGGGTCCCAAACGGAGCCAACACTGCCTGTATAGAGCTCTAAAATGTCCAGAGAGCTAGTTGGATGGGCTGTGATGGATTTGAAATGACCATGAAATTGGCTCACTGCTGTTTTGGGAGAAGGTTTTTGGCAAAGCAGAGGCTTAAGTGCGCCATTTCCGTCAATGAAAATGTGATTTGTAGTCTGGGGTTGACGTCACTTGAAATCCTTTCAAGGGCTTTTCTCATTTGTTTTAGCCTACCTAGAATTAAAATTTGGAAAATTAACATAATTGGGAGGCAAGATGATTATTTTGTAAGTAATTAATTACGTGACAGTAGTTCTCCATTACAAATGACAATTGGAACTAATTGCAAACAGTGATTTGACCCTGATTTAGTGTCTATTAAGAGGATCAGCTCTTTGTGGATCCCTCCATTTACTAGCTAACCAAAACTGGCAATATCAAGTCTTAGATTAAAACTGCAAGGATGACAAATCCATCAACCTCAGAATTCATCCCACTGATTTCCGTTTCGTTCTCATTACCTCAAACAAACTTGGGATCAAGTTTTTTTGAGGCTTAAGTCTGGATTGGTGCTGTGGAAACTAGATGGTTATGAAAGTATGGCTGCCTTGCATGATGTTTGCAGGTTTTTAACCGAATCTCCTTTTTTTTTTTGTTTAAATATATGAAAACTTGATTCAAGTTTCCTCTCCTGATCCCCGAGTCGCTGGATGTAGGTCATTTTGAAACTAACGGTCCTCTTGATGTTTTAGTAATGATGGCGAAGGAGAAGCCGCCCATCACTGTTGTTGGGGACGTAGGAGGCAGGATTGCCATCATTGTTGTAAGACTTTTATTCTTTTATGTGACTTACTTTACAAACATTAGAAAACGAGTGATTTGGGATAACTTTGTTTTTTTGACTTGGGTATTTGTGAAAAAAAATCTAAGTGCAACGCACGTATCAAAAAGGACATTTATTTGCTTATAAATCTTAAGGATTGTATCTAACATTGATGAAAACACATGTTAAATTTTTTTTGGGGGGGGGGGGAATGGTGGAGCCAGTCTGTTTTGATTGTGGTGCTATGGGCTCACTTGGGCACATGTGGACTAGCTAACAAAACTAGCGATAAATCTCAGTCTCTCCTGCATGCCTGTTCATAGTTTAAGGTTTATGAATATAAAGTTCAGCTTGGCATGCTAACACAAATATAAAAAAATTGGTGATTGAGAAATACTTCTGAAAAACATCACGTTTTTTTGAGAACTAGGGGCACAACAAATAAGTAATGAAACCGTAGCTGTTTTCTAGTGGTCAGCCAGTGCATCGATACGATATGGTCGGATCCCTGACTGTTTGCTTTGTGGCTGCCATTTTAGGACGACATTATAGATGATGTGGAGGACTTCGTTGCAGCGGCGGAGATCCTGAAAGAGAGAGGAGCCTATAAGATCTATGTCATGGCCACCCACGGCCTGCTGTCTGCTGAGGCACCGCGACTGATCGAGGAATCTGCCATTGACGAGGTATTTGGTGTGATGCAACGTCCCACGTCGGATGTGAACTAAAATTCATATCGCGACATTTCTTTCTGTATAGATGTGATACGAGGATATTGAAGAAAAAACTTCTGAATTCACTCCTTAAAATAATGGATGACAAAAGATTTATTTCAACCTTAAATGACGAGAAGGTACACATAAGCATTTTTAATCATGTATTTTTTTCTAAGGTGAAATGCTGAAACGGTACAAAATAAAGTATATGAATTGAATAAAGTATATAAAATTGAAGAATAAAGTATATAAAATTGAAAAATAAAATATTTCAAATACTCAGGAGGGAAAGAAAAATTAAACTTTTACTGATGGATGGGAAGTAGGGGTGGGACGATACTGGATCGAATTCCGAATCATTCGATAGGGTCTTCGCGGTTCGAGACACTCCCCATTTCACGAGATCGTGTGTTATTAACACTAGAACGATCGGGATTTCACTCCTACCTAAAACGACCATGGGCGGTCAAAATGAACGCCGGTTTTTAAACTCCATATTCTGTCAAGATAAATACCCACTTGATCTGTTAATGAATTGCATAAGTTAGTATTTCTGTTAGGAAACGACTGACACCAAAATTAACATTTTAACAACTTTAATACTGTAGTGAATTCAGGGGGCAGCAGGGAATCCAACACAGCCGGGATGCGAACCCGGGTCTCCCGCACCACGGGCGACTACATTAACTGGTAGACTAAAGGGTCCAACCTGTACACATCCATGATCATTACAATGCTATTTTTCAAACAATTTAAAATCGCTGCAGTCCAACACCTGTAGATACTGCAACGCCTCGGTGGTAGTCATGGTGCGTCTGAAACAGCGGCTGTACCCAGACAAGTTGGAAATAATACTCGAAAAACAAAATGGAAAACACATATTGCTAATCTAACAAACATAACAAGGCCTATAAAACGTGAAATGTAAAAAAAGAACTGAACGTTGCGAAGGAAATGACGCGAATAACACACGTCGTAAATAGTGACATGACGCACACGATGGCGCGCAAATTACACGGCAGTCATTTTGACCGCTCATGGTCATTATAGGTAGATCTTATCTCTTTTTTTGTGCTATTGATCTAAAACTAATTTTAATGCAAATATATGCAATTTTAGGAGTGTTCGGGGAGCAGCAGGTCTGTATCTTTCTTTTTTTTCAAAGTTGTTAAACTTTGAAAATCCAAAACGGTCAAAATGACCACCTATGTTGTTCTAGTAGTTTTTAAAGTTTTAAAGTATACAATTGTGTTACACAACAAGAAAAGATCACACAAAATTTTGATAGATTGTATCGTATTGAATCGAAATCGTGAGTCCGGAATCGTGAGATTTGTGAATCGTCCCACCCCTAACTGGAAGTGGTCTATTCCATTGCCTACCAACACGGGGATCGGCGGTTTGAATCCCCGTGTTACCTCTGGCTTGGTCGGGCATCCCTACAAACACAATTGGCTATGTCTGCAGGCGGGAAGCCGTATGTGGGTATGTGTCCTGGTCGCTGCACTAGCTCCTCCTCTGGTCGGTTGGGGTGCCTGTTCAGGGGGGAGGGGGAACTGGGCGGGAATAGCGTGATCCTCCCATGCGCTACATCCCCCTGGTGAAACGCCTCACTGTCAGGTGAGAAGAAGCGGCTGGCGACTCCACAAGTATCGGAGGAGGCATGTGGTAGTCTGCAGCCCTCCTGGATTGGCAGAGGGGGTGGAGCAGCGACCGGGACAGCTCGGAAGAGTCGGGTAATTGGCCGGGTGCAACTGGGGACGAAAAGGGGGGGAAATCCCAAAAAAAAGAAACAGCACAACATATATTAACTGAAGACAGTATAAAATGGAAAAATAAAATATTTCAGATATTCAGGAGGCAAAGAAAATTTAAACTCTTACTGATGGATGGGAAGTAAACATTTATTCTCCAATATGTTAGCAGTGAATCTCTTTTACATCATAACTCATTATAATTAATTCAAAACCATTGCAAAATTGAACCTTATCAAGAAGGGTTGGTCTATAGCAAATGACCTACAATTGCCGAAAGCCATATTAAGCAAAGTAGGCAGTTTGACGTTGTTCATTAAAATTATTATTATTATTATTATTATTATTATTATTATTATTATTTAAAAAAAAAATATTTCTAGTTTTTCCCCTTATCCCACCCGATTAACTCAATGGCATATGGCCGGAACTGTTGTCAAATAACTCCTCTGGCTCACGTTTCCACAGGAAGGAGATAGTCGTAACACCGGCTTCCTTCAAACTCGTTTCGGCTGCTCTCGCTATTTTACACACTGAAGCCTCACATGGATTGCATTACCTTCAGGCCGCGAAGGAGACGTAGGGAGAATGCTTTTCGGTTGCTTGGCTGCAGGCGCCCGGATGGGCCAGAGGGGTCGCTGGAGAACGATGAGTCCCCGAACACGACACCGATCTACACCCACTATCCCTCGGGTAAGGGTGGCCTAATGAATGCCTTACCCCGTGGACATTAAAATTATTTAAAAAAATGTCCACTGCTAAAGCTGAATGAACTGCATGGTTCGATATCAGGGTACGTCTACAGTGAACATCTGCTTTTATAACTGATCATGTGACGACGTCCGACAACAGGAGTCAACCCTGCGTCCCCAGTGTGTTACACACATACCAGTTGGTGTTTCACTGGGCTTTCACAACCTCTCCTCCACCCCAGCAGGGGTCATGTTAGAACCGTCAACAGAACGAATCATTAACTTGTACAAACAACAAAATCAAACGTCACTAACTTGTTTTTGTGGGTAAAGTCACTTGTTGTTTTGCAAGTGTTGTCTTAAAGAAATGTACGGAAACCGACTGTAGAACAGAACTGTAGCATCGTGTTGTAATGATTCCCTTCGCGTGAGTCTGGCAGTTCGTTTTACCGCTGTGTGTTCCATGTGATCCATCTTTGCTCTGCGTGAGCAGCATATGGATTAAAATGTTTCTGCTGCATTGATGCCGTTACAGCCGTTTATCAGCTCAGTGTTAATCTTGAAAGAAAGGCCGATTGTCACTCCGCTTGGCAAAACTGGAAAGCTGTGACGACGCACCATCGACGCAGCTTTCCAGTCATCTCACCGGCTTTTATGAGACTTGCACCTCCTAGGTTTGTACTTGCTCCAGTACTCATACGAGTCGGTGTTAAAAGGGGGAGAAGAGGGGCGTCCGGGTAGTGTAGTGGACTATTCCGTTGCCTACCAACACGGGGATCGGCGGTTCGAATCCCCGTTACGTCCGGCTTGGTTGGGCGTCCCTACAGACACAATTGGCTGTGTCTGCGGGTGGGAAGCCGGATGTGGGTATATGTCCTGGTCGCTGCACTAGCGCCTCCTCTGGTCAGTCAGGGCGCCTGTTCGGGAGGGAGGGGGAACTGGGGGGAATAACATGATCCTCCCATGCGCTACGTCCCCCTGGTGAAACTCCTCACTGTCAGGTGAAAAGAAGCACCTGGCGACTCCACATGTATCGGAGGAGGCATGTGGTAGTCTGCAGCCCTCCCCGGACTGGCAGAGGGGGTGGAGCAGTGACCGGGATGGCTCGGAAGAGTGGGGTAATTGGCCGGGTACAATTTGAAGGAAAAAAAAGTGGGGGAATATTCCCTGATTTATCATCAGGGAATATTGGAGCTTGCTTTCAGATTTTACAATTTGCAGCACACATACATGGAAAATAGACTCCTGTCATCTACTGCTCAATGGAAGATACTTTCATCATCTGTTGGACATGCTGCTTTTGTGTTAATAGGTTACTTGTATTTTGTTTTGTTTTGGGGGGGTGGGGGGGTACGACCACAATGCATACACCACATGACAAAGTGACAGTCATTGCTTAAACCATGTAGGAGGTTGAGGTTGTTGAGACCAGCAGTCAAGTGAAACTCACAATACACTGACAGCAAGCGACCATAACACAAGGTTATTTAACAGCGTTTCAAATAAAATTCCAAATCTTTAAAAGTAATTTGCATTTATTTTGCATTTAAAATACATACATGTACATAATCTGGGATTGTTTTTCATTTAAGGTAGTGGTTAAATTTCTCACCCTCAGACATTGTCCTATAAAGTTAAATATCTCTCCTTTCATAAACACATACTACTATGGGGGTGGCACAGTCGTTAGCGCGGTTGCCTCACTCGAAGAAGGTCCTGGGTTCGAGCCCCGGGGTCGTCCTCTGTGTGGAGTTAGCATGTTCTCCCCGTGTCTGCGCGGGTTTCCTCCGGGTGCTCCGGTTTCCTCCCACAGCCCAAAGACATGTAGGTCAGGTGAATCGGCCGTACTAAATTGTCCCTAGGTGTGAATGTGTGTGTGTGTCGGCCCTGTCCAGGGTGAGTCCCTGCCTGCCGCCCAATGACTGCTGGGATAGGCTCCAGCATCCCCGTGACCCTGAGTAAGGATAGGTGGTTTGGAGAATGAAACTATGATGAACACATCTTATCTTTTGGGCAGCACAGTTCAAAACCATTTGAGGGGGAAAGAGGAAATCATTTTTATTTCATATTAACAGCAAATCAAACCTTCAGAGAATTGTGCTATGGCGTCGAAATTCTAATATGCTTGATAATTTGGGACAAAAGTCCATCTGACCAAACAAAGTTGAACTTGGAGGAGATTTTTTATTCCACTTTAATCCTTTATAAAATAATATTAGTATCTGATAATGACATTCAGTATTTTTAAGATCTATGACTAGTTTTGAACATGCAGATCAACCTGTGATTAAGGTGAAAATGTCTCAGCAATGAGCTGAAAGGGTCTTCATGAGGAAAAAGTTGTTTTTTAAATTTTTTTTTAATATTTTACCTTTAAGAGCGCGAGAAGGTCGCCGGCTGGATTGGAACCAGCGTCGTTGTGACCATGTGACCATTCACAGAGGCGCCTCAGGAAAAAGCTGTTAAAAAAAAAAACGGGCCTCATTTTTGACGCCTGTCCTCTTGCGCCCTCAGGTGGTCGTGACAAACACTGTCCCTCATGAGGTGCAGAAGCTCCAGTGTCCCAAGATCAAGACCGTCGACGTCAGTTTAATTCTGGCCGAGGCCATCCGGCGCATCCACAACGGAGAGTCCATGGCCTATCTGTTCCGCAATATCGCTGTGGATGACTGAGGCAACACACACACACACACACACACACACACACACACACACACACACACACACACACACACACACATACACACTCTTAAGGACCAAGAATCCAACACATACCATCGCCGTTACTTTTACTTCTACTACTTTGATAAAGTTGTATCTGCTTCGCCAGTCAACTCTATGACACGAGTCACATGTTAATTATTGTATGTTACGTCTGGAAAGAGTCGTTTCCTTTTTTACATCCAGGAGGGTGACTAGAACACCACATTACATATTGTATGCAATGTCTTCGTATACTACCTATCAATATTTAGCTAATAAAACTTTTCCTGGGACAAATAAGGCTCTGTCTTCATTTGACCAAGGGGTATAGTCACAAGGCTAAATGGCACAACCACGTATATTGAAATTAGTTGTATGATGTCATTATTTCACCAGAAACTCGAGCTGGAGGTGTAGCTGTTACTGATGCTGCGGAGGAGTGTGAACACTATTTCAGGTTTTGCATAAACCGAAACTAGCTGAACTTCGTAGCACCTGAACCCCAGCTTTCACTACCATTTTCAGTCATTTCTTGACTGGTACAGAACTTTACACTGAAATAGTGTTGTCTTTAAGCTATGTGGTGCAGGTGTTAGTCAGGAAACTTGTACTCAATGCGGTGTCAAACAGATTTGCTGAAGAGGGGCCACTATGATTTTGTCAGTATGAACCTCCATTTGAATGTAATCTCAGTAAATGTCTGCCTTCTGACTGTTGTAAAAGATATTTACTAATGTCAAAGGTAAATTGTGCGCATAGTAATTTTAAATAAAATGTAGGATAATATTTAACTGTATATATCCAAAGGAGTTGAATCAAGTGCAACTGGACTTGGTATATGCCAAGTCCAGTTGCACTTGATTCAACTCCTTTGGATAACCATGACCTGGATGAATGAGAACGTTCACAGACATCTTAACTGTATATAGTTACAAGCATAACTGTGCTGTTCATAATACAAGTCTCATTTATATACAAATGTGGTGTCCTGTATGGACACCTTTCACAAACTGTGTGCCCAGTTAGTTTAGTCTTTCATAAATATGAAATCCTTTACTTGGTAAAGTCCTTTCTCTCAAAGCAGGGAAGAAGTGACGCCTTCTGCTTTTTTTCCTGCAATACAGTTGTCATACGCTGTCTCACATCATTCGGAAGAGGTCAAAGTAACTCTCTCTCTCAACCAGCTTCCTCTGTTGCTCTTTTGCGAGTCCGCTCGATGCTTCACGTCCAATCTGATTTTTCCCGTCTAATTCCACCACGATGAGCGGGGCCGCCGGCTTCTGTCCAAAACCCTGAACTTGTTCTAAACGCCTCAGTTTTGTATTAATCCGCTGAGGAGCTTTGACCAAGTCCAGGGGTGAAGACGGAGGTCTGAGGTGCACAGATGTTAACAGCTTATAGCACGGCTCAGCCAGTTCAGCCTCCTTGAAAGGATACAGCAAAATGAAAATGGCAGCAAATACAATATTAAAGTTAATCTGCAAAATGTGTCGGTTTGTGGTCTGGATGAATAAGTTGAGCCTGTTAGAGCACCATGATAAGTCCACACACCTGCATGATGTGAAAGCTGCCAGGCCTCCTTCCCTTTGCCGTCTGTACAAGTGAATGAGGGCAGAGTGTGTAAAGCTGTTTTTTTTTTTTTTTTTTAAGTGGTCTGAAAGAGGAACTATTGAACAAACGTTTACCCGGCCACTTCCTCAAAATAAAAAAGGAAACTAAGTTCAAACCTATCAGATGAGGGGGGGTGGGCATGTGGACCTCAGCACCACACGGCTGTCTGTATTTTTCATATTAGACTAAAAGGGAACAGCACATCACTTTTAGGAACCGTTTGTCAGCCGGGTTAACAAATAGGAGTGCCACTGAAGTGGGATTTAAATTTTGTTCGTGCCCTTTTTTCATGTCGTGTTTTGATTCAGTTTGCATTAGTTATCAGCAAAGTCTAACGTGTTGTAAGAAACAACAGCATTTATTAGCATTTACTTTTTTTTTTGCATTTTCTTTACAGCCTGTAATTCCTTACTTAGAGATGCACATTAGATTTGCAGCCATTGCCGTTACTTGTGGCTTCAGAACATATTGACCTCCCAATGATTTTTTTTTTGTTGTGCTGTGTTGCAAATTCAAATTTATGTCAACCTAAATGGGATTTTTTTCTACTCTTGTGCAGAAGATAATTCTCTCTCAAAATGAAATGAAGCATCACTATAATCACTGCCAAAGGCCTTTCTACATAGTACGGGAGGGGGAATACCCTAAAGGAATGAACAAAGGTTATTGAAAGACAAGTTTGTTTGTTTGTTTTTTGCTTCATAAATGTATTGATTTTTAAACTTATTCTGTTTCTGAGATTGATTTGATAAAGTTGTGTTGGTGAGGAGAGAGCCGGTGTTATACCAAAATCTGCGACCCCTCAGATTATGTGACCTTCGTTTTGAACACGGCTGTTTCAGCCAGGAAACGGCAGTTAGATACAACTAAATTTAGTCATGAAGTTAGAGGTGGTTAAGTTTTGGCACTGGGGTTGAGATGGTTAATTTTAGACATGGGTTTGTATGGTTAAGATTAGGTTTTAGGCCTAGGCTGGGTCACATGAACCGACAGGTCACACATTTTGGTGAGACACTAAGAACTAAATGTTTAGAAGTTCACGTGGTGTGTGAATACACTGTGAACGTACTGTGGGTAGATACGTCTTCTAAAAATACATTTCAGTCCTTTGCTTCCCACTTTAAAACACAGACAATGTCTGTTTCCACCAAATTGAAGTTGGCAGCGAGCTTCCCCCGCTGCACCCTCTGGCCTTGAAAGAGAAAATGACGTTGGTGCCACAGCGTTAACTGTTTGCACATCACACCGAATTCACCTACAGTTGGATAGACTTCATAAAGGGGGGAAAGTGTAACAGGTCATGCATATGGGAATTTTTCGGTTGGGGTCCTTGTGACAGAAAGCAGTTGCCCTGCTGAAGCGCCCATGGCTAAGATACCGCATACCAAAATGCACCAATATGGAGCTCATCTGCAGCTTCTCATATTTTGACAACCTCAATTCATATGCAATACTGTGTTAATACGGTACCGGCGAAAAAAATACTGTGTGGTGCAGTATTAAATTTAGCAGGTGATTTCTGCCTATTTTTGTGGTTATTTGCACCCAGTGTTAAATGTTTTATATTTAGTTTTTTAAATTGCTAACATTGACGGGTGAAAAAAAAACAAACTTGCATTCTCTCGCCAAAGTTTTTCATGGAAAAAAACAAAAACAAAACTTAAACTTCCATTTTGTACTCAAAGGTCAAAGCAAAGCACTTCCAGATCATTGCTTCACATACCTTTTCCACCTGCACACCGGGAAGACCCACCCCTACTCTGCCTTTGATTAGCTAATCCTAACCCTAACCCTGTGGCAGGATGAGGAAAAAACACAGGAGACGAAGGCGAGTTTGCTGTTTATTCCTCAGCTCCAAAACCAAAACTAAAGCAGGAACAACCCTGCATCAGCAAGCCCGGGAACGTAAACCACGCCCCCAGCTCACAGTCCTGCTGGGTGAGAGGCATAGCCCTAGTGTCTGCCACACAGCCCCCCCCCCCCCGAACACCCAGAAGGGACTCCTGGATAGAAAATTAGTGTCTCACTGGAGGCTTAAGCAGCCTGCCATAACGGCTGCGCCGTCCCTCAGCCGAAACAGTAGGTGAAACACTGTCCAATGTCGGCTGAGAAGCAGAACGCTGAACCCGTGAAGACACTGCCGGGGTCCTGGAAGGAGGACGACCCCGACGGCGAACCTGGGCCGGAAACACAACTTCGCTTGCCACCCTGTGCGCCGGTTTAAGCCTATCAAGCGTGACACGCTCCCTACGCCCACCCATATCCAGCACAAAACCCTTAGGACCCATCTCAAGAACCCGAAATGGGCCATCGTATGGGGGTTGGAGGGGCAAGCGGTGAGCATCATGACGTACAAAAACAAAACGAGCCGACATGAGCTCCGCAGGCACGAACGACCGCGGAAAACAATGGTGAACGGGGCCTGGAACTCGAGTGCTTTCGGACAAAAAAGGATAAACGGCCGGACGGGGTCGAGGAGCGGAACCCCCAGGCAAAAATTCCCCAGGGACGCAGAGCGGCTGACCGAGCACCAGCTCAGCGGGCGAAGCGTTGAGGTCCTCCTTAGGAGCCAAACGCAACCCGAGTATAACCCAAGGTAAACGATCCACCCAGTTACCATCCGAGAGCGCAGCACGCAGCGCTGCCTTGAGCGACCGGTGAAAACGTTCACACAACCCGTTAGCCTGAGGGTGGTACGCGGTAGAGCGGTGTACCTGCACACCCAAGGATCGCGCAAGCGCGACCAGAGCTCTGACACGAACTGGGGGCCCCTGTCTGAGGTGATATCTGACGGAGTGCCGAAACGGGCGACCCAGGAGGAAAGAAAAGCGCGTGCAACATCCGAGGATGTTGTGGAGGACAGAGGGACAGCCTCTGGCCACCTGGTGGTCCGATCCACCATTGTGAGCAGGTGCGTAAAACCCTGTGAAGAAGGTAGAGGGCCCACCAGGTCCACATGCACGTGGTCGAAACGTCTGGCCGGGATCGTAAACGGTTCGAGGGGCGACTTAGTGTGCTGGTGGACCTTAGCGCGCTGGCACGCTACACATGCAGCGGCCCACCCCTTTACGTCCTTGCGGAGGCCAGGCTAGACGAACTTGGAACCGACCAACTTCACCGACGCCCAAACTCCAGGGTGCGAGAGGGAGTGAATTGAATCGAAAACTCGACGGTGCCAGGCCACTGGAACAACGGGGCGGGGACGGCCGGTGGAGACATCGCAGAGGAGGGCAGGACTGCCTTCCTGCATCACAGCGTCCTCCAGCTTGAGCCCGGTACGCGTTGACCTAAGGGCAAGGACGTCCGGGTCGCTGGGCTGGTCGGCAGCCATAGCGGAGACATCCACACCGAGGTGCACAGGACACACAAGCACACGCGACAGACAATCAGCAACAGGGTTGGACTTCCCGGCCACATGGTGAATGTCCGTTGTGAACTCGGAGATTGCCGCTAGGTGGCGCTGCTGACGAGCAGACCATGGCTCAGTCACCTTGGACATGGCGAAAGTCAGCGGTTTATGATCCACATAAGCCGTGAATGGGCGACCCTCCAGCAGGAAGCGGAAATGCCGGGTTGCAAGGTGCAGTGCCAGCAACTCCCGGTCAAAAACGCTGTACTTGCGCTCGCAATCTCGCAGTTTGCGGCTAAAAAATGCGAGTGGCTGCCATGCATTCGCCACACGCTGTTCAACCACAGCCCCCACGGCTATGTCAGATGCATCGGTCGTTAAAGCTATGGACGCCGTGGGTGTGGGATGGGCGAGGAGGGCAGCGTTAGCCAGGGCGCACTTAGCTCCGTCAAAGGCCTGGACCCGTTCGGGAGTCCAGTCGACAGGGTCGTTAGCCTTCTTAAGCCGCAGGGCTTCGTAAAGTGGCTGAAGGAGGTGGGCAGTGCGAGGGAGGAAACGGTTATAGAAATTCACCATGCCCAAGAATTCCTGCAATGCCTTAACAGAGAGCGGGCGGGGAAATTCCGCCACCGCTTGCACCTTAGAAGGCAACGGGACCGCGCCTTGCGGCGAAATGCGGTGACCCAAGAAGTCAATCACCGGCAGTCCAAACTGAGACTTGGCTGGGTTGACTATCAGGCCGTGTTCGTCCAAACGACGGAAAACCTGTTTCAGGTGCGCCAGGTGCTCTTCAGCTGACGGACTGGCCACTAATATGTCGTTGAGATAAACGAACACGAAATCAAGGTCACGCAATACCGAGTCCATCAGCCTCTGAAAGGTTTGCGCAGCCCCCTTCAAGCCAAAAGGCATGCGCATGAACTCAAAAAGCCCAAATGGGGTGATCACTGTTGTCTTGGGCATGTCTTCTGCGCGCACCAGGTCCACCTTAGAGAAGATAGTGGTACCCGCCAGGCGTATAGAAAAGTCCTGTATGTGTGGGATGGGATAGCGGTCATTGGCGGTGACGTTGTTCAGGCGGCGAAAGTCGCCGCAAGGCCGCCACGACCCATCCGCCTTGGGCACCATGTGAAGTGGCGAGGCCCACGGGCTGTTGGAACGCCTCACTATACCCAGACGCTCCATGATGGCGAACTCCTCCTTAGTTATAGCCAATTTTACCGCGTCTAGGCGCCGCACGCGCGCAAAAACTGGCAATCCCAGAGTGGGAATGAAATGTTCTACCCCGTGTTTAGTAACCGCGGTGGAAAAGGCCGGCGTAGTCACCGATGGAAAATCCGCCAGCAAACGCTGAAAAACATCCCCTAATGCTAAAAAGTTAGCGTGTGTTAACGGCCCGGCTCCCCCTGTCTCGCATCAATTAAACGGCGGTTTGCAACATCAACCAGCAGACCATTAGCACACAGAAAATCCACGCCGATAATAGGAACAGTAATGGCGGCCACTACAAAGTCCCACTCAAAATGGCGCCCGTGGAAACAAACAGTCACCAACCTTGTGCCAAACATCGCAATGGACGAACCGTTAGCTGCACTTAACTGTGGGCCACCGCCTTCGGTCGACCTGTCTGTCTTAGCAGGAGGGAGTAGGCTCTTTTGCGAGCCTGAGTCCACCAGAAACCGTCTTCCTGACATCGTGTCCTCAATGAAGAGCAGCTCACTACGTCTGCCAGGCGCCCACAGCTGCTACTGAGCGCTGGCCCGGGAGTTTCCCGGCACCTCAAGCGTGCACGGAGGGACGCAGCGCCTCGCCTTGCCGCTGAACCGCTGGTGGAAGAAACAGAGGCCTCTCCCGCGCCGTCTCCGGGCAGTTACTCCAGCCACCAGCGCCGGGTCCGCGTCCTCCGACGCCAGCTGCAGAGGCTCAGATGCCACACTCTGCACAGAGAACCGTCTGGTAGCCAGCAGCACCCGATCGGCCTCCTCAGCCAAACCTTGGCAGTCACCAGCGGCCAGACACGGGGAGTTAGCCAAAGCCGCGCGCGCAGGAGACGGGAGCTGGCGCAGGAAAATGTGTGGGAAAAGGAACCCACCTTCGTCCGAGCCTAGCAGCGACAGCATATTGTCCATGAGATCCATAGCCGTCCCGTCACCCAAACCGGATAGGGAAAGGATTCTATCTGCCCTCTCTGCGGCAGATAGACTGTACCTCCGGAGCAGAAGATGTTTGAGGGCGACATATTTATTGTGTTGCGGAGGGGCGCGCAACAGCTGCATGGCTCGGCGTGTGGACTGCTGGTCCAGCGCAGCGACGACCAAATAATATCTGGAGTCGTCCGCGGAGATTCCACGCAGGTGGAACAGCGCCTCGACATGCTGGAACCACGAAGCCGGGTCGCTCCGCCAGAACTCTGGGAGTTTCACAGCCGCGGCGAGAACGGCCGCTGTGAGAGTTGAGGCGGCGTGGCCGAAGTGGATTCACACTCTTCTTCTGCTCCAAACATATCACGTCGGGGTCACCAATGTGGTAGGATGAGGAAAAAACACAGGAGACGAAGGCGAGTTTGCTGTTTATTCCTCAGCTCCAAAACCAAAACTAAAGCAGGAACAACCCTGCACCAGCAAGCCCGGGAACGTAAACCACGCCCCCAGCTCACAGTCCTGCTGGGTGAGAGGCATAGCCCCTAGTGTCCGCCACAACCCCACCCTTACCTTAACCAATGGAAGCAACGAGTACTATCCAATCAGAGGCAGCGTTCCCTTGGGAGTTATTTTTTTGAAACCATTGGCTTTGAAAATGGTACTCTATATTCTCATGCCCTGTTTTCTTTAATGCAGTGATAAAGCCACTTTATTTTGTCACTGTATTCTTACAGTGAATTTGTTCTCTGCATTTAACCCATCCTAATTGTATGGGAGTAGTGGGCAGCTGCAGCGCCCAGGGACCCACTCCAGTTCTTCTTTCCATTGCCTTGCTCAGGGGCACAGACAGGAGTATTAACTCTAACATGCATGTCTTTTTGATGGTGGGAGGAAACCGGAGCACGCGGAGGAAACCCATGCAGACACAGGGAGAACATGCAAACTCCACACAGAAAAGAACTGGGATGGCCTGAGGTTTGAACCCAGGACCTTCTTGCTGTGAGGCAACAGTGCTAACCACTTGGCCACTGACATCTTTCAAAAAGTTAAAGGTTTTGCGAAGTCTTTATTTGCGGATGATGGCACAATCTGGAGGAGAGGAGAAAATATTGGCCGTCGTTTCTGTCAAACTCAAAAGGCATTTGACCGTGTTGTTCAGTGGGCAGATAAATGGGGATTTAGGATTTCCACATCTAAAAGTTAATTAATGAGCTTTGCTTCAAGAGGAAAATTGCTGCTTTAAATCTTCCTATGTATGAGAGTCCCTTAAAAAGAGTCAAGGTTGCTCATCCCGGTCTCTTTAATTTATTCATCGAACCTTTAGCCCAAGCAATACAACAGAAGACAGAATTAAAGGGTATATCCATAGGAGGAGCAGAATATAAAGTAAGTCTGTATGCAGATGATGTATTGGTCACAATCAAGGACCCAGGCTCATGTCTGCCTATCCTAAGGGAAATGTTGGAGACACATGGGGTATATTCAGGGTATACCCTAAACATACACAAAATCCAGGTTATTACATTAAATTACACTCTCACACAAGAATTCATTGCAAAGTATAATTTCAATTGGAGCTCATCTCATATTAAGTACTTAGGAGTAAATTTACCCAAAGATTTGTCACAGTTAGTTGATATCGACCATTATGGCATTAACAAAAAAAAGCACCTCAGTGGGTGGGGCTTGCTCCCTCTTGACTCCGGTAACAGAATTAGATCAGTCAAAATGAACGTTCTTCCCAGATTACTATATCTTTTCCAATCACTTCCAGTAGAAATCCCTCAGAAACAATTTAGAGAATGGAATCAACATATTTCTCAATTCATTTTGGACAAAAAGAGGCCAAGGGCGAAATTCTCTACTCTCCAACTACCGGAGGAGTTTAGTTAAGTAGTAAGTGATTACTACTTAACAGCTCAGCTGAGACCCCTTGTATACTGGTGTAACCCTTCTTATGTGGCCAAATGGAAGACTATGGCGTTATCCTCAACTGATACAGCAATACAGTCATTGCTTGGGCTGTGTTGGCAAAGAGAAATAAATACTACAGACAGCGAATCAGTGGGAGATTTTTCTCATTGAAAATATGGGGGGAAGTGGTTAAACGTTTCCAACTCTAAAGAGAAGCTAACCTGCTCAGAAGGCTGGCATGTGATTCTGACTTAACACCGGCATCTTTAGATGGTAGATATAAACAATGGGTCTATTTTGGTATCGCTTCCATATGCAAGATTGTTAAAAACTGGGAGCTTGACAGTTTTGATAATCTATGTCAGACATATCGGTTGGGGAGGCAGGACTTTTATAGGTATTTACAGCGCCATGATTACTTTTCAAAAAAGATAAAAGGTTCTAATCCAAGAGAGATTCCAGCTGTTATTCATGTATTTATTGATGGATAACTCAGAAAGCAACACACATCTTATAAGTCAGTTATACTATGGCATCACATCACTGAATAAGCACTCTACAGACTATGTGAAACAATGATGGGGAAAAGAGCTGGACACTGAAATAACTGAGATAATGTGGTTGAGTGCCTGGAAAACGCAGTTGTCCACCAACTCCTGAACCCGGAGAGACTTCTGCTGGAAAACCCTGATTTGCTTTTTTATCACCCCTAAACAGAAGTCCAAACAAACCGGTACTCAGCTGAGCTGTTGGAGGGAATGTGGAGAAATCATGGTTGATCATGCTCATGTTTTTTGGTCATGTCCCTCCATTCAGACTTTTTGGAAGCAAGTATCAGTTATCATCTCAAAAACCCTGGGTTTTAGCTTCAGTACTACATTCCCATCCTTGTTTCTTGGACAGATCCCTGACGGACTAAGTACAACTGATGTCTATCTTTTGAAGATCTTGCTGGCAGCAAGTCAAAAGGCCATTACAGAACACTGGCTTCAGAAAAACAGTCATACTATTGGACTCTTCATCAATATTGTCAAACAATTACATGTTTTAGAACAGATGGCTTATTCTACTTATTCGCTCCAAAAAGACCTGGGAGAAAAACGGTGGGAAAAATTTGTATTTATTTAGCCAATGAGAAGGATAGCTCATAGTTATTGTAAGTATACTGTATATGAGACATTTTACTTTAGTGGTTTCTTGATCATCCCATGACCTCATGTTTTTTCTGTTCTTTTTTTCTGTTTGTTTGTTGTTGTTTTTTCTTGTTCCTGTAATGAGGAAAATACTCAGAAATAAAAAGGAAAAAAGAAAAAAGAGTCAAGGTCTTCAAATTTCTGGGTGTGTAAATGGATGAAAAATTAACATGGAAAACTCTATTAGATAAAATAATTTGTCAGTGTGAGAAGGTAAATAACATTCTGCGTATCGTTTAGCTGGAGGTGCTTGAGGGATGAGGCAGACACCTTACTCATGATTTATTAAACCATGATAAGATCCACTTTAGATTGTGGGTTTGCACTGTTTGGAAAATGCCCAAACAGAGCACCAGTTGATTGAAGAGAGAAGGCCAACCGCTGCCTAAGCATAAACCAGTGGTGACTCCATTTGTGGCGGGAGTGTCGGAACAGTTGAGACACGTATTTTCCAAACAGGTCTCACTTGCTTTCAAACCCCAAAACATGCTGCACCAGAAATTGGCCCACCCCAAGAATCAGGTGCCCTGGCACAAATGGAGCAATATAGTGTACGCTGTTAACTGCCGGGAAGATTGCTGTGACTTCTACATTGGGGAAACCAAACAGACGCTGGCCAAGAGGATGGGACAACACCAAAGAGCTAACACGTCAGGCCAGAACTCCACGGTCTGCACCCATCTACAGGCCAGTGGCCACTCTTACAAGGATGAGGCTGTGCACATCGTTGATAGGGAGGAACGCTGGTTTGAACGGGGAGTCAAAGAGGGCATCTATGTGAAGAGGGAACGACCATCCCTGAACCGTGAGAGTGGGCCTATGAGTACAACTATCGCCATCTTACTGTGCTGTGATTGCAAACGTTCCCTAATCCTCTGTGAATAGTACACACTGCCCTTGAAACTCTAGTTAATGCTTATTGCAATTTGCATATGAAACCGATTGTTTTCAGTTGTCATGCCACTGTATTGTTTATAAGGGTGGGGATACCTGCAGTCAGTTGAGACTGGAGAGGTCACTTAGACGAGTGATGAAACGATTCTCTCAATAAACATTGTGTCAAGATGAATTGATTCAACTTTCTGTGATTCAGCAACACTTCTCAGAAAACAACTCAGCCTCTGTCTGGAAGGGCATCTGACTGATTGATTACAAACTGAAAGCCCCCCACTTTGTTGCGCCAGGCCAACAAACTGAAAGAGTACTATTGCCTATTTGAAAGCCAATGGGTCAGTCATGACACCATCCCCCGTAACGCCTCCCCCGTCTCAGCAGGGGACCGGGCTTCATCACAACTGCCCACCTTGGAGGCCCCCTCCTCCTCTTCTCCAATGACAACTCTCCATCCTGGAGAAGGATGTTAACAGGCTGTTCAAGAGACAGAAGCCCTGCAAAGCAGCTGGACCAGATTCTGTCTCTTTCTCCACCCTGAAGCATTGTGCCGATCAGCTGTGTCCAGCGTTCATGGAAATTTTTTTTTTATTCCGATCCGGGGAGGGCTGCAGACTATCACATGCTTCCTCCAATACATGTGGAGTCGCCAGCTGCTTCTTTTCACCTGACAGGAGTTTCACCAGGGGGACGTAGCACATGAGGGGATCACGCTATTCCCCCCAGTTTCCCCTCTCCCCCCGAACAGACACCCCGACCAACCAGAGGAGGCACTAGTGCAGCGACCAGGACACATACCCACATTCATGTCTTCCCACCTGCAGACACGACCAATTGTGTCTGTAGGGACACCCGACCAAGTTGGAGGTAACACGGGGATTTGATCCGGCGATCCCTGTGTTGGTAGGCAATGGAATCGACAACCACGCCACCCAGACGCCCGTTCACAGACATTTTTTAACACCTCACTGGATACATGTCATGTTACTAACCTGCTGCAAGACCTCCACCATCATCCCCATCCCCAAAAAACCAAGGACCACAGGACTCAATTACTACAGACCTGTGACCCTGACCTCTGTGGAAATTAATTTTTTTGAGCACATTATACTGCCCCACGTCAAAACCATCACCAACCCACTCCTGAACCTTTTGCAGTTTGCCTACAGAGCCAACAGGTCTGTGGACGATGCAGTAAACATGGTGCACCACTTCATCCTCCAGCACCTGCACTCTGCAGGAACCTATGCCAGGATCATATTTGTAGATTTCAGCTCTGCCTTCAACACCATCATACTGGATCTGCTGCAGGACAAGCTCTTCCAACTGCACATGCCTGACTCCACCTGCAGGTGGATCACAAGACTTCCTATGTGACAGGAAGCAGCATGTGAAGCGGTAGAAACATGTCTCTGACTCCTGGTTCAACAGCACCAGTTCCCCTCAAGGCCGTATCTTTCCCCTTTACTCTTCTCCCTGTATACAAACAGCCGCACCTCCAGTCACCAGTCATTCAAGCTCCTGAAGTTTGCTGACACCACCACCCTCATTGGGCTCATCTCTAATTGGATGAGTCTGCTTACAGGTGGGAGACTGACCATCTTTTTTCCTGGTGCGACCAAAGCAACTTGGAGCTCAACGCTCTAAATACAGTGGAGATAGTTGTGAACTTCCGAAATAACACAACCCACCTGCCCCACCACGCTGTGTGGCTCCCCAGTTGACACTGGAATCCTTCCGCTTCCTGGGCGCCATCATCATCTAAGACCTCAAGTGGGAGCTGAACATCAGCTCCCTCACCAAGAAGGCACAGCAGAGGTTATACTTCCTATGGCAGCTGAAGAAGTTCAACCTGCCAAAGCCAATGATGGTGCACTTTTACACCACCATCATTGAGTCCACCCTCATTTCTATTACTATCTGGTATGCTGCTGCCCCTACCCGGGCAAGGGCAGCCTGCATCATATCATTTACTCTGCTGAGAGGGTGATTGGCTGCAAACTGTCAGCCCTCCAGGATATGTACACCTCAAGGACACTGAGGCGAGCAGGAAAGATCATGATTGACCCTTCTCGCCCAGGCCATGGTCTCTTCAGAACACTCCCTCTAGCAAGAGGTTAAGGTCTATAAAAACCAGAACTTTACACTACAAGAGCAGCTTCTTCCCCAAAGCAGTAGGCCTTTCCAACAAGCCCCCAGACACCCCCAGATACTGACACTGCCCCCCCACCCGCTTTGACCCTCTCTCCACTCCATGATATGAGATACACCTACGTACATGCAAACACACTCACATGCAACAAAGTGCAGAGGGCACTACTATGCCCTCTGTACACGAACGCTTTGCATAAAGCCCACACTACCCTGTAAATAACTTTTTCTACAACAACTTCTCATTCTGTAAACAACTTATTTAGTACTTGCCATATTCCCAGTCAATCCATCCATTATCCAAACCGCTTATCCTGCTCTCAGGGTCATGGGGATGCTGGAGCCTATCCCAGCAGTCATTGGGCAGCAGGCAGAGAGACACCCTGGACAGGCTGCCAGGCCATCACAGGGCCAACACACACAATCACACCTAGGGACAATTTAGTATGGCCGATTCACCTGACCTACATGTCTTTGGACGGTGGGCGGAAACGGGAGCACCCCGAAGGAAACCCACACAGACATGAGGAGAACATGCAAACTCCACACAGAGGATGACCTGGGACGATCCCCAAGGTTGAACTACCCTGGAGCTTGAACTCAGGATCTTGCTGTGAGGCGACCACGGTAACCACTGCGCCACCATGCCGCTATTCCCAGTGTTTTCACATTATTGCACCTTATTTCACTTGTTTTTATTTTTATTTTGTCTTGTGTATATATACATATTATTATTTTAACTTTTACCTTACTGTTGCTGTTAATTTTTCCCCTCATGCACCAACATCCATCTATCCATCCATGATCAGAACTGCTTATCCTGCTCTCAGGGTTGTGGGGATGCTGGAGCCTATCCCAGCAGTCATCGGGCAGCAGGCGGGGAGACACCCTGGACAGGCCGCCAGACCATCACAGGGCCATGCACCAACATAGCAAGTCAAATTCCTTTTATGCTCTTGAACTACTTGGCAACAGATATGATTCTGATTCTAACAAATACAGACGTGAAAAGGCAATAGTTTTTCAGGGAGGTGTCAGATCTGGGGTTTTTGTCTTTCTTGTTCAAGTCTATTTTTTTATCTGAAACAAATTTCCAATTTATTGGTAGAGCAATCTTAAAATTTCTTCATTCAACTGGCCTGTATTTAAAAATATAGCGTAAACAGCAAATCCTTGTCTGTGGAGGGCAGCATTAAGCTCTGCAGTGTACAGCCTGCTGGAAACGAGGAAGGGGAGGAGGGAAAGAAGGAAGGAAGAAAGAAGTTGTCTTTATGCATGCTCAAGAAAGACGTTTATTCCCAGAGTGCGGGTGGGGAAGAAATAATGCTATGGAGAGGTCCATACAGTTTTATTTTGACCTTGGCCTCAAATAAAAAGAAATTAAGTCAGTGCTCGGCTCTAGGCATGGTTTTCAAATAAGTGAAAGAGAACTGAAGAGGACACTTCTTGCAAGGGGACATTCTCAACAGAAAACATATGCAAGCATGGTGGACCTAGTTGATTTCATTCGCAGCCAACTGCAGTATTCCAGACAACTTCTTCACGGTTACCGATGGATGTATGCCGAATGTAGAGAACATAGCCTGCATGTGAGAAAAGAGGATGTGCGCTTGGTTCTAGCGGAGCTGGATCCTCGAGGAGTGTCAATAAGGAAAGCAAGAAGTCTCAGACGACTCAACAACTTTTAGAAGAGGCCCAATTTTATCTGGCATTTTGATTCATATGATAAACTAAAACCATATGGCATTTGTGTTAATTGTTGCATTGACGGCTTTTCAAGGAAAATTATGTGGCTTAATGCCTGCACCAGTGGTGACCCAAAGTTGATCAGTGGCTATAAGATAGAAGCAGTGCAGGATTTGGGGGGCTGTCCCAGAGTTTTGAGGGGGGGGTTCTTGGAACTGAAAAGGGCCATGTCAGACTTTCAACGTTTCCTCTGCATCAATCACCCAGATGAAACCCTTGACAGCTACCTGGAAGGAGCCAGCACCACCAATCAAAAGACAGAATACTAGTGGGGGTTCTGGGCAAGGAATGTATGGAATTCTGGATTTCCTTGTTTGCAGACCTCAAAGACAACGGATTCTATGATGGAGGGCTTTTGGACAAAAACCTACTTCAATCTGCTGTATGGGGCTCATCCAAGTGAGTTGATTTGATATAGTGGTGCATTGTGTGTGTGTGTGTGTGTGTGTGTGTGTGTGTGTGTGTGTGTGTGTGTGTGTGTGTGTGTGTGTGTGTGTGTGTGTGTGTGTGTGTGTGTGTGTGACGTGAGTGTGTGTGTGACGTGAGTGTGTGAGAGAGAGAGCTGTAAAATATGACAATACGTTGTTGAAATGCATTGGGGATTTGAATGGCTATGCTATGTCTCAACCATTGGTTAATGCATCATAGTATAGTTTTGCCTAAATTGGTTTGTAAAATGTTTCACAGGATTAGCTGGATGATGCCGCTCAGGTTTGGAATGCACACATCATCAGGCTGTCAAAGAATGTTAACATCCCCAGTGGTCAGCTCACTGCGATGTATGCACTGCCTGAACTCTACAGGACCAGAGACTTCCTCACACCAGTTGACATTGTTGTTGCACAACAATCTTCAGTTGTGCAAGAACGAATGCATTTTTCGCCTGACCATACCATGTGAACCCAATGGATTAAGATTGGGTGGCACGGTGGCCCAGTGGTTAGCGCTGTCGCCTCACAGCAAGAAGGTCCTGGGTTTGAACCCCGGGGTTGTCCAACCTTGGGGGTCATTCCAGGTCATCCTCTGTGTGGAGTTTGCATGTTCTCCCCGTGTCTGCGGTGAGTTTTCTCCGGGTGCTCTGGTTTCCCCCACCATCAAAAGAAACATGCATGTTAGGGTTAATACTCCTGTCTGTGCCCCTGACCAAGGCAGTGGGAAAATAAGTGGAGTTGGTCCCCGGGTGCAGCATGAAGGCGGCAGCCCACTGCTCCTAGCTACACAGATCACAGCCAGGATGGGTTTATTTGCAGTAACTGAATTTCCCCAAGGGGAATAATAAAGGAAACTTAATAACTTAATTATCAAATATGTAATATCATCTTAATCTTCCCAGAGACCCATATCAAGCTGTGAAGTTATGCATGTATTTAAGAGATGTTAAACAGCGAATCCCTGTGATCACCACACTGTCAAACCATCAAAAAGACATGCATGTTAGGGTTAACACTCCTGTCTGTGCCGCTGACCAAGGCAATGGAAAGAAATAACGGGAGTTGGTCACCGGGTGCTGCACTTCAGCTGCCCATCGCTCCTAGCTACTCAGCTAGGATGGGTTAAATGCTGAGTAAATTTCATTTGTATGTATGTATAAAATGACTAATAAAGAGTGTTCTATTCTATTTAATGTCTGTAAGTGGACCCAGTAATGACATGAAGGCCAATCCTTTTGCCCGCAGTGAGGGAAAGATTTGTATAAGTTTTTATTAAGAATGCCATGCACCCAAGCAAACAACCCACATTTCCTATGGACAGGCAGTTATGCAATAGACCTGAGTGGTAACTGTATATCTTTTGGTTGAAAAATAGCTGTTGTTGAAAGGAAAACAATGACACATTAAATCCACTACAACAAACTGTCTTGTTTCCAAGACTCGGATCAAATGGATATCTATCCATAACAAAGAGTTGAACCGGGGATGTTATGAAGACGTACAATCTGGAGCTGCTCTATAGAGAATGAATAAGGAAAGATAGTAAATGACGATTGTGAGAGCACTCTTGGAAATAAATATTGTGTTGATAGTACCGTCATCATGATAGAACTTTAGAAAAATGCTTATTTGGATGATCTCTCTCTCTCTCTCTCTCTCTCTCTCTCTCTCTCTCTCTCTCTCTCTCTCTCTCTCTCTCTCTCTCTCTCTCTCTCTCTCATCTTCTTCTCCCTCCCTCCTTTCTGCAGGGCAATAGAAACAATTATTCATAATTTTACAGTGTGGACAATTTGAAAACCTGTTTGTTGGTTTAAATACATTGTTTGGCACTATCCAGGGTCAACTCTACATCCTCATGTTCCCTTTTAAGTTTAATTCAGTTTAAGGTCTTGCATAGGGTTCATTTTACAAACGCTGACTTTTGGAGGCTGTTTCCAGGCACAAGTGATACCTGCGACAGATGTGGCTCATCACCGGCAGACCACAGTCATATGTTTTTCTCCTGTCCAAAATTAGCTGAGTTCTGGCCCTGTTCTTTAAGATGACAGGAGAAGCCCTCAATATTACACCAGATCCCTGCCCCTTGATAGCCAACTTTGGGGTACCCCCTATACATGCCAGTCTTACCAAGAAAAAGTCTGATGTTGTCGCCTTTGCCTCAATCATTGTCTGTAGACGCATTCTTTTACAGTGGAAAAGACCACACCTTTCACTACCGCTTGTTAAATGATGTAATGTAATTTTCCCCATTAGGGAAGTTGAAGTACTCCTTATGAGGCTCAGCTGCTAAGTTCTACAAAAGATGGCAGCCTAATATCTCATATGTAAATTCTCTGGACCCCAACTGATGCATCCATTCCTTGGGGTGAGTATCCTGAGCATCCTTTTTATTGCCCTGACCTTCCTATTTTATTTCATCTTATCAACTCGCTCTCTTTCTCTCTTTCTCTCTCTCTCTCTCTCTCTCTCTCTCTCTCTCTCTCTCTCTCTCTCTCTCTCTCTCTCTCTCTCTCTCTCTCTCTCTCTCTGTGTACACATGTCTTTTTTACTTTTTCAGTTTCCTATGTGCATGTTTTTTTCTGTCTTCCCTGTTTTCTTTGAGAGTTTGTGATGGGTGGGGGACTGGAACAAGGTGTTGTAGTTCTCTGTTCTAACACAAAAAGGGGGGGGGGTGCTGTGAAACACTGATCTGTTCTTTGTGTCTAACATATATAACACTGGTTTCCAATAGAAAAATAAATTTAAAAAAATAAATATATTGTTCGAACCACTCAGTTGAGACATTTTCTGAAACTTCTTTGTTTTATGAGCTGGGCTACAATAAGATGCATAAGTTATCAGCTGTTGGACTTCCTGTTGGGGGAGGCTCTCTATTCTACATTATTAAAATATCAATTTATAATATGAACAGGAGAAACAAAATGGAGGACAGAACATGGATGTAAGTCATACCTTTTTCATTTCACTTTCATTCATCAACAGTCCTATAACAGTGAGTTTTTAACTCGTTCCAGGATGAAATAGTCTTTACAAATGTTTTTGGTTGAAATCTGCTTTAAATGTGTGTCTTAATTTGTTGCTGCAGAGGTATAGATATCTATTTACGGTATTGTGGAGTTAGAAAACAACGAGACAGGAGACGTGAGAGTAGACGTAGTCGAGGTAGTTTACTAGCTCCAACTTTGCATGTCATACGTTCGACAACGACACTGAACTGACTGAACCGGAAGCGGAAGTGCATTATCTGACCCCTCGCCTCTTCCCTTAAAGGTACACCGTCCTCTTAGGTGAATGTCTCTCGATATATAGATGTGGGTCACCACAGTATATATGGAATAAATGTACGGATATATTTGTATGTTTCTAATGTAAACTAACTGTGCTTTTGAAAATCAAATAAAATCTTTCACTCTCTGGGCGTCCGTGTAGCGTAGCGGTCTGTTCCATTGCCCAACAACACAGGGATCGCTGGTTCGAATCCCCGTGTTACCTCCAACTTGGTCGGGCGTCGCTACAGACACAATTGGCCGTGTCTGGGGGGGGCCGGATGTGGGTATGTGTCCTGGTCGCTACACTAACGCCTCCTCTGGTCGGCGTCTGTTAGGGGGATAGTGTGCCATGTCCCCCTGGAGAAACTCCACGCTGATGAAAAAGGTGAAAAGAAGCGGCTGGCGACTCCACATCTATCGGAGGAGGCATGTGGTAGCCATACGCCATGGCTCTTGGGGTCACTGGTACATGCAAGCTTCTCCGCCATGACAAGGCAGTGATTCAGGAGAATACTTCAGGCTCCACTGGTAGGAGACACGGGCCTTCTGCTGAGGCCAGTTTCAGCTTGGAAGCTTCCTTTCATTTTGTAAACACATGACATAAGAGCCATAGAGGAACCGCCAGACTTTTTCTGCTTTGCTTTGGTCAGTATTTTGACATGTAGCCCGGATGGGAAAAGGCTGGGTTTAGTGCAGTTGTTAAATGCATGTAGTTCTACTGTGTCATTAGGGATTTGTTGAGGTTCGTATCCTGTCTGCCCTAAAAAAGAAGAAAACGAAAAAAAAACTAATCAAGTTTGATTGGAACGTACATGGGCGCACAAGCGGCATAGCGAGTGTACAACCTATCTTGTATGATATATAAGAGTGTTTTATTGGTTAATGTCAAATGTCAATAAGGGCAAATCTTTATTGTGATTGGATGGGGGGCGGGGGTAGAGAAAACTAGGGAACATGAAGGAGACGTTCTAGAGAGTTCGAGAGCGAAGATCTGAAGTCGAGTGGCGTTCCACTGTTTGCAGTCTCCTCAGCATTATCATGTATTCGGCTTTAATTTGTATACTTGTTAGAGTCGACTCTTATATACACGTTGATCAAACGTGTAAATTGCAAGGTATGTTGAGTCAGATTATATTCAGAAGTTTGAGGTTGTGTACGTAAATTCTCACTTTCGTTTGCTAGCTCAATCAGCTTACGTTAGCCGATTGCTCCCGATTAGTTTGGGTAGTTCGGCTAATCTAACCTTTACTTTAATGACGGCGGTTGTCATTCGAAATACGGTCTTGTACTGACAACATATAGAAGTCGACTCGGTTTTTATAGGACGTTTGAAAGACGTGTTTTATTTTCTGTACGACCCCAGTGTTCTTTACGAGTGTCTTGCTAGTCAAATATGCAAGTAAGTTAGCTTATCTGTATCGGTTATACTCTGCCTGGTTTCGGTGAGCCTGTAGCTCGTGGGACTGAGCCATAGTATTCGGCTGTACATCAACTCGGTCACGCGCACCGCGCATTAAGTTTCGTATACGGCGGTTCATCATTGGATTTTGGTCGCCATCACGCTCTGTGCTACGTGGGCGCGTACAGAGCTCTCCTGGCCACAAGGCGGCGCTACTTGTCCCACACGACCACCCGCGGACATTAGGTAAGTACAGTCTCATTCGGTTCTATTGAGTGAAGGGGCCCATTGTAAGAAGCGCGGGGGTCACCACGCACCCAAGCAACGACCAGGCCTGCAACGTTTATTTGTTTATGCCGGCTTTTGGGGTTATTTTATTTGTGTTATAAAGTGTGTGGGCCCACCACTATTGTTACATTTGTGATACTGAGCAACAGGTATTTTGTGTTTTGTTTTTACTTGGGGGTATATTATTGTACCGCAAAAGGTACGTGCACTTGTTTTAAAGCACACGGTGAATTACTCTGTTACGGTACAGCCAATACATTCCTAGGGGTCCATTTAAAGCAGAGTATCGGCTATAGTACTGCTTACAGTCAAAGTAATTAGGCCCAATCTATTTAAAAGCTATAGATAGTTAGCTTTATTGGAGGTATACTCACAGCTAGTGTCATATTGTCCACTAAACATATATAGATATATACCGAGTATCATTATTAGAGCAGTACCTTGCAGTATACTAATTACATTTTTTCCTAGTATTATACTGATGTCCACTAAATAGATATAATACTATTATTGTAATCTTGGTCTCGCTTTATACAAATTCTTTCCCACTCTATTCTATTTACATTTAGAAATATATATATATATATTAGATAATTTTCCCATCTCAAAAGCACTGGCATACTTGGAATGCACAAAGGTATTGGTTGTGCAACTATTGACTGGAGTCACATTATTCTTTATTTGCACTTCCTTTTTTTTTGTGGTATTTGACATAATTGATAATTGTGCGCCTTTTTGCATTGCTGCTGTCACAACTTTACTTTATTCACATGCCTAAATTCAATACATTACCTTTTTATATAAGGAGGTTGTCTGGTCCAGATATTTCATTCTGAATAATAAGTTGAGTTCATTAAGCATAATTTTGCTGGGTACAGTTAACTCGTCTGTGAATGTTCTCATTCATCCAGGTCATGGTTATCCAAAGGAGTTGAATCAAGTGCAACTGGACTTGGTATATATCCGTCAAGACGTTTTGCCTCTCATCCAAGAGGCTTCCTCAGTTCGTGCCGTTCTGACTGGTCTAGTCAGAAAGGCACGAACTGGCACACGAAAGGCACACACACACACACATACACTGGTACCACTTCATGTAATCATAACAGTTTAAAATCATTAATTCTGATTTAATTTTAAAAGAGAAAAAGACCATTTGTACTATAACGCACTGTAAGTGTAGCGGCTTAGTTTGATCACTAGATGGCGCCACACGTGATCATTCTTTGACCGGGCAGATTCGAACCGCACAAATGATTTGTAGTCAGACGGCAGACTAATAAACATTTTTTATTTGCTGAATTTACCGCTTTAGAAATTTCAGGGTTTTAATTTATAGGCGTGGACCCATCCGTCTTGGCAGTGGGGATGTTCCTGATACCCCCACTTGACAAAATCTCGTGTTTTTGCAGGACAAGTGGCATTTGGTTTTAAACCAACAGGTAAATGTGAAGGTCAGGAATTGGGGTCTTAAAAAGTACACTGTAATTTGGCACAAGATTTAAGATTTGTTGTGCATGTGTCTAATGCTAGATATATTTACCCAACATCAACGATTCTCCTTATAGTGTGTGTCGACTATTTTATCTAGAATAAAAACAGAGATTGCAGGAAATTTCACATCAAATATTTGTGTCCTTTGCTTTTATTAAACATTTACACCAGCACTCCATTAACATTTGTAAAATAACACAGAAAAAAATAGTCTCATGATACAAAAAACTCATTAAAAATAAAACATGCCAATGTAAAAGATCATTTTAAAGTGAAAAGCGCTTGTACGTACAATATACGTTTGCATCTTACCACTTTCAAAACACTGACATCAAGCTTGATAGCAAATCTCTTGCAGATGCTGGATACACAAAAAGATGGTAAACATAATAATATGCTACATAATTTCACTGAGATTGTGAATTAAAGCATTTTTTACATGGGGAAAAAAAACCTTATGAACAAAGCACTATATATACAAATTTACACTTTTCCTTTATTCAGAACAGTCTGGATGCTTTGTGAACATTAAAACCCAAAATTCAAAAGCTATATGTTGATCTGAACACCAGCAGCGTGTCACCAAATAAGCAGCAGCGACAAAGTAAACAATAGAATAACGAATGCATCTTCACCCCCTTTTAATTCATTCACCTCTGTTCAAATGAATTCGGATGGCCGTCGGGATGCAGCTTTAATTACCATTCTCCTCCTCCTTTTCATTACAACACATTTATTTTCATAGGTTGGAAATTATCTTTAAAACGTCAAACTCGGAGTTCACCTCAGTCAAGTCTTTGCATGCTTTCCTTTTTTTTTTCTCTCCTCCATTTCTTTCCAGCAGCATTGGATGTCACACAACATAACACACATCCTTACTTGTTCTGTCCTGTCTCTTTGTGCTACATATCACTTTGATTTTCTCCCCCCGTCTCCCGTTAGGATAGGATACAGCTGTTGGTCTTGTTCATGGGAGGCCGGAAGGTGGTGTCCTTAGGAAAGGTCTCCCTGCGTCTGCGCAGGGCAGGGCTCAGGCAGCTGGGCAGGTTGGTCTGCTGCAGGAGCTCCCTGAACACCTCCACCACGTTGGCGTTATCTTTGGCCGAGGCTTCCACAAAACTGTTGTTCCAGTCCAGCTCCACGGTGGACAGCACGTCCTTGCTGGACACCTGGCGCTCCTTCTGCCGGTCTGCCTTGTTCCCCACCACCACGATCGGCGTGAACTTGTCCTCCTTGACCTCCAGGATCTCATCTCGCAGGCCCTTGACGGCCTCCAGCGACTCAGGGTCATCCACAGCATACACCAAGGCGAAGGCATCACTGTTCTGGATGGAGAGCTTGCGCATGGCCGGGAAGGAATAGCTGCCACTGGTGTCCAGGATCTCCACCGTGACCTTGACCCCTCCGATATCGTACTCCTTGCTGTGCAGCTCCTCCACCGTGCGCCGGTGTTTGGGCTCAAAGGTGTCCTGAAGGAAGCGATGGATCAGGGCGGTTTTGCCGACCCCGGCTGCCCCGAGGAACACCAGCCTCACCTGGGTCTTCTCCTTCACCTCGAGAGACATGCTGTTCTTATTTCTGTCAACTTTTTTTTTTTTGGGCCTGTTTGTGTGAGTTGAGAAAATGTCCCTGAAATTTGGAACCTTTCACAATTACTTACTTTTTCAGAATCTTATAAAGAGAAGTTCAGCATGTAAAACAATGACTTCTCTAGTTTGTAGAGGTTCTTGCTTTAAAATCTTCTACCTTGACGTCTTTCTTCACATGCCGGTTTATAAAGACAGATGTTACCTTAAACTGAAGGTGCACAGGGTTCTCATTCTGCCTCTGTCGTCTCACAGTCTGCCTTTTATGTCTGTTTTTGGTGTGTGTTTATCCACCCCTCTTGATTCCAGCCAATCAGCAGGAGCAGTGTGCTCAGGGTAAGTCCAGACAGCCAATGACTGCATGTCATGCAAATCAGAGTATGGGACTGAACTCGGGAGGAGAAGAAAGGAGGCGATATCTCCAAGTGAATAAACAGCAACTGCAGCGTTAAAGAAAAAAGCTCTCATGAACAGGGTGCCGATTCCAAGCAAGCCCCTTCACTTCTGAGGGAAAATATCTATTCATCTATCCATAATTTTTATTCCCTAATATAATTTTCTGCATAGGGATTGGGAAAAAAAAGGATATCAGCCAAACAGAGCCACATCCTTTAAGATGTTTGCTGTCAGGAATCCAGTGTGCGTTCACAGTTAATATGCCGTCACTATGCACGACAGAAGCTGATATAATTAAATCCATCCAATCTCCTTAGGTGACTGGTTATTGTGGGATGCATTTACTTTTGAGGACACACCCTCAGCCCACGTACAAATGAGCAGTTTTATATACCTTGTCTGATCCAAATTGATCCGACAAGGTCAGGCGTCTCTTTGTACAAAAAAAAAACACAAAAAAACACAACAGGCTGGGATTGAAGGGAATTCTACGTAGTCTATCCATTAACAAGTAATTTCTCTCCGTAGATTCATAATTGCAACTGTAAAGCGACATGAGGGAAACCCTCCTAAAGAGGCTGGATATTGCAGCTTTGCATATTGATTGGTTTTCCTCAAAATCAGCTGTCAATGCTTTGTGCACACTTTAAGTGTCCTTGAAGGCAGCTGGGGAACCACCAAGACCTTCTAGGCCTGGTGAGGGGGCCTAACATGTCTGAAATTAATTTTTTTATTTCTCTGTTCTTTATTATTTTGGTTTTTGTTTAAATATTCTTTTTTTAATGTGTTTTTATCAAATCAAATGTCAAGTTAAACAAATAAAACCAGGCTGTGGTGTACCTTCTATGTGTTGGCAAGGGAAAGCCAATGAGGATCTTTTTTTTTCCAGGGTGGAAAAAAATGGTTGGCGTGGATTGACAAGGCCCTCTGTGATTCCCTCCCCCCTTTTTCTCCCCAGTTGTATCCGGCCTATTAAGCCCACTCTTCCGAGCGTCCCGATCTCTGCTCCATCCCCTCTGCCGTTCCAGGGAGGGCTGCAGACTACCACATGACGCCTCCAATACATGTGGAGTGGCCAGCCGCTTCTTTTCACCTGACAGTGAGGAGTTTTGCCAGGGGGAGTAGTTTGTGGGAGGATCACGCTATTCCCCCTAGTTCCCCCTCCCCCCGAACAGGCGCCCTGACTGATCAGAGGAGGCGCTAGTGCAGCGACCAGGCCACATACCCACATCCGGCTTCCCACCCGCAGACACGGCAAATTGTGTCTGTAGGGATGCCCAAAGAAGCTGGAGGTAACCCGGGGATTATAGCTATGATACCCGGACACCCGTTTGAGCCAAGTTGTTTTGAGCCAGCAAGTATTCACGTAATGGCAATCACTACAAGTGTTGCAGAGGATGTTGTAGCGAAAGGAAACAAAAATGAATTCTTGTTGGAATTAAAAACTAAGAACCAAGACCTGGCAATCTAGTCAGTGCTTATTGTCATATGCACAGTTAAAACCAAGTTTCCCTGCACAATGACATTCTTCCTTTCCCCTCCACTCTGAATTCACAATTGAAGATTGTGGGAAGATGGCGGTGCAAATTCACATTTGCTGCTTCACCCAGTACTAGTGTGGGAAGATGGTGGCGTGAACTTAGGTTTGCGGCGGCCTCACCCAGTACCGTCCATGCAGTGTCTTTGTCCACATCTACATCTAAGTTTTTTTTGTCTTCATTTGATGGCTGGGAGAGCTGGCACTGGATTTAATGGGAGAGCTTGGTCTGCTACATCCTGTGGGCCCAGGGACAAAGGCCCTGATCGGAGCTGCGCCCAAAGAGGTAACACCAAGGGTTGTCTGACAGGACATGGATGCGGGGCAGGCTAAGCTACTGCTAGCTCATGCAGGCCGGCAGTTCTAATAACACTGAGGGCGGTCTGGCGGTGGCCCCGCCTAGTGTTGACTGTGTTTTAGTGTCGTCATGTGGAGTGCGGGGAGGTGTGTCGAAGGTGTCTGGCTGGGAGAGCTGGCATTGGACTGGCTGAGGGAGCCTTGTCGGCGGTGTCCTGTGGGCCCAGGGACCACGGCCCTGCTGGAGCTGCACCTGAGGAGGAAACACCGAGGGCGGTCTGACAGGACGCAGAAGCGGGGCAGGCAAAGCTAACTTCTAGCCCATGCACACCGGCAGTTCGGACAGTCATGCTGGCTGGTGTTTGCTCTCTGGACAGTGGAATTTTTAGGCTGTGTTGCACTGAGTGGACCGTCTTGTTAACTGTGTGCGTTTGAGTGTGTGTGTATTTTTTTGCTTTGTTCTCTGTTTTGGTTGTGTCAGGAAGGGCATCCGGTGTAAAATCTTTGCCAAATCAAATATGTGTAACATAAATAAGATTTCCATACAGGATCGGTTGAGGCCCGGGTTACCAACGATTGCCACCAGTACTGTTAACCAGCAGGGTGCCAGTGGAAACTATGCTACTGTTGAGCGAAGGAGAAGGACAGGGGGAAGGCATGTCCAGAGGCAGCTAGAGAGGAGGAAGGGTAGGAGTGTGGAGGTGAGAGTCGGAACTTTGAATCTTGGCACTATGACTGGTAAAGGGAGAGAGCTGGCTGATATGATGGAAAGAAGAAAGGTAGGCATACTGTGTGTGCAAGAGACCAGGTGGAAGGGAAGTAAGGCCAGGAGTATCGGAGGGGGGTTCCAACTCTTCTACCATGGTGCGAATGGGAGGAGAAATGGGGTAGGGGTAATTCAGAAGTAAGAGTATGTCAAGAGTGTGTTGGAAGTGAAGACAGTGTCAGACAGTGATGAGTATGAAGCTGGAAATCGAAGGTGTATTGCTGAATGTTATCAGTGCATATGCCCCGCAAGTTGGGTGTGAGATGGATGAGCAAGAAGAATTCTGGAGTGAGTTGGATGACATGGTGGAGAGTGTAGCCAAGGAGGAGAGAGTGGTGATTGGAGCGGACTTCAATGGACATGTTGGTGAAGGGAACAGAGGTGAGGTGATGGGTAGGTATGGTGTCAAGGAGAGAAAGGTGGAAGGACAGATGGTGGTGGATTTTGCGAAAAGGATGGAAATGTGTGGTGAATACATATTTCAAGAAGAGGGAGGAACACAATGATGTACAAGAGTGGAGGAAAGTGCACACAGGTGGGCTATATCTTATGTAGAAGGCGTGATCTAAAAGGGATTGGAGATTGCAAGGTGGTGACGGGAGGACGTAGCTAGGCAGCATTGGACGGTGGTCTGTAGGATGACTTTGGAGACCAAGAAGAGGAAGCGAGTGAAGGCAGAGCCGAAGATCAAATGGTGGAAGTTGAAGAAGGAAGACTTATGTGGAGTTCAGGCAGGAGTTAAGACAGGCACAGGGTGGTAGTGAGGAGTTGCTGGATGGCTGCAGAAATAGTGAGGGAGACAGCTAGGAAGGTACTTGGTGTGTCATCAGGACAGAGGAAGGAAGACAAGGAGACTTGGTGGTGGGCTGAGGAAGTACAGCAAATTATACAGAGGAAGAGGTTGGCAAAGAATGAGTGGTATAGAGAGATGAAGAAAGTAGACAGGATTACAAGGAGACACAGCGTAAAGCAAAGAGAGGTGGCAAAGGAAAAGGCGTATGGTGAGTTGTATGACAGGTTAGACACTAAGGAAGGAGAGAAGGACTTGTACCGATTGGCTAGACAGAGGGACCGAGCTGCAAAGGATGTGCAGCAAGTCAGGGCGATCAAGGATAGAGATGGAAATGCGCTGACAAGCAAGGAGAGTGTGCTGAGAAGGTGGAAGGAATACTTTGAGGGGCTGATGAATGAAGAAAATGAGAGAGAGAGAAGGTTGGATGATATAGGGATAGTGAATCGGGAAGTTCAGTAGATTAGCAAGGAGGAAGTGAGGGCAGCTATGTAGAGGATGAAGAGTGGAAACGCAGTTGGTCCTGATGACATAGGAGGTATGGAGATGTTTAGGAGAGATGTCCAAAGGAGTTGAATCAAGTGCAACTGGACTTGGTATATATCCGTGAAGACGTTTTGCCTCTCATCCAAGAGGCTTCCTCAGTTAGTGCCTTTCTGACTAGACCAAGCTAATCTGACTGGCTGGTGATGATACTCAGAATTTATCCTCTAGGAGTCGTTGTCAAAGCTATTGATATGCGGAGCTATTAATTTGCATTTGTCTAGCAGCGAAATGCAAATTAATAGCTCCGATGGCGACTGGCGCGGCTGGACATTGGTACACAAAAGAGCCACTCATATCTATGGCTCTGTTAGCGACGGGCGTTGGTAAACTTCGTATCACAAAGAGCCACACATATCAATAGCTCTGACAACGACTCCTAGAGGATAAATTCTGAGTCTCATCACCAGCCAGTCAGACTAGCTTGGTCTAGTCAGAAAGGCACGAACTGAGGAAGCCTCTTGGATGAGAGGCGAAACGTCTTCACGGATATATACCAAGTCCAGTTGCACTTGATTCAGCTCCTTTGGATAACCATGACCTGGATGAATGAGAACATTCACAGACATCTTTAGGAGAGATGGCAGTGGGGTTTTTAACTAGAATGTTTAACAAAATCTTGGAAAGAGAGGATGCCTGAGGAGTGGAGAAGAAGCATACTGATACCGATTTTCAAGAACAAGGGTGATATGCAGAACTGTAGCAACTACAGAGGTATAAAGTTGATAAGCCACAGCATGAAGATATGGGAAAGAGTAATAGAAGCTAGGTTAAGTGGAGAGGTGATGATTAGTGAGCAGCAGTATGGTTTCATGCCACGAAAGAGCACCACAGATGTGATGTTTGCTTTGAGAATGTTGATCGAGAAGTATAGAGAAGGCCAGAAGGCGTTACATCGTGTCTTTGTAGATTTAGAGAACACATATGACACGGTGCTGAGAGAGGAGGTGTGGTATTGTATGAGGAAGTCGGGAGTTGCAGAGAAGTATGTAGGAGTGGTGCAGGATATGTATGATGGAAGTGTGACAAGGTGTGCGGTTGGATTGACAGATGGGTTCAAGGTGGAGGTGGGATTACATCAAGGATCGGCTATGAGCCCTTTCTTGTTTGCAATGGTGATGGACAAGTTGACGGACAAGATCAGGCAGGAGTCTCCATGGATGATGCTGTTCGCAAATGACATTGTGATCTGTAGTGAGAGTAGGGTGCAGGTTGAGGAGAGGTGGAGGTATGCCCTGGAGAGAAGAGGAATGAAAGTCAGTGGGAGCAAGACGGAATACCTGTGCGTGAATGAGAGGGAGGACAGTGGAATGGGCAGGATGCAAGGAGTGAAGGTGACAAAGGCATATGAGTTTAAATATTTGGGGTCAACTGTCCAAAGTTACGGGGAGTGCAGGAGAGAGGTGAAGAAGAGAGTCCAGGCAGGGTGGAATGGGTGGAGAAGAGTGTCAGGAGTGATTTGTGACAGAAGGGTACCAGCAAGAGTTAAAGGGAAGGTTTACAAGATGGTTGTGAGACCAGCTATGTTATATGGTTTGGAGACAGTGGCACTGACGAAAAAACAGGAGGCGGAGCTGGAGGTGGCAGAGTTGAAAATGCTAAGATTTTCACTGGGAGTGATGAAGAAGGACAGGATTAGGAACGATTATATTAGAGGGACCGCTCAAGTTGGATGGTTTGGAGACAAAGCAAGAGAGGCAAGATTGAGATGGTTTGGACATGTGTGGAAGAGAGATGCTGGGTATATTGGGAGGAGGATGCTGAATATGGAGCTGCCAGGGAAGAGGAAAAGAGGAAGGCCAAAGAAGAGGTTTATGGATGTGGTGAGGGAAGACATGCAGATGGCTGGTGTGACAGAGGAAGACACAGAGGACAGGAAGAAATGGAAACGGATTATCCGCTTTGGCGACCTGTAACGGGAGCAGCCAAAAGTAGTAGTAGTAGTTCTCTCTGTTTTGGTGTTGTTGGTGGTGTCATTTGTGGGATGTGTGTTTTTGTCTTTTGTGTCGCACGGCTGTGGGCTGTGGGAAACTGAATATTGTTTCTTTTGTGTACACAAGTACATGAAAGAAATGACAATAAATTGTTCTTGAACCCTGATCCTGAATGCCACTATCAAAAAAACAAAAACCGACTGACCGACCGACCAAAAAACATGAAGAATAGAAAGACAATTAAAGAAAGAAAAACAAAAAAATTAATATTTGCAGAAATAAAATGAAAATAAACTATCCAAAAAATATCAATATGTATAATATACCATATACAATATGCAGTGGTGATATATTGTATATGCAAAAACTCTGCAAGATCTGTATTTGTGCAAAATTCTATGTACAGACAGTATATGAACAGTGAAATTCTATAGACAGTGGGTAAATGTCTTGAGTGTGCAGCGTGAATTGTGTGTGCATCTGCATGTGTATGTGTGTAGGTGCGTGTATATGGCGTGGGGGGGGCTACCTGTATGGTGAGGTGGGGTAGGGTGGGGGCAGGGGCAGTAGATTATAGATTGGAATTTCAGGGTAATGTCCTTGTGTGAAGTGACACAGTCATAGGTGAGTAGTGTGTAGAGCATGGGGCTAAAAACATCCTTATGGGGTGCCAGTTTCATCATCACATTGTTTTGAGGTTAGATTTCCAATTCTGACTAACTGTGGTCTGCCAATGAGGAAATCTAACAGCCAGTTACAGAGTGTGGGGTTCAGGCCAAAGTTGTACAATGTGTGAGTTTGTGGGGGAGGACTGTATTAAAGGTTGAGCTGTAATCAATGAAGAGCATTCTGACGTTAAGAATCATTTATTTTCCAGGTGGGAGAGGACTATGTGCAGTGCTGCAGGGATAGTGTCCCCATTGGCTCTCTTGGGGCTTTATGCATACTGTAGGGGGTCCAGTGACTCAGGTGTATTACTCTGGATGTGGGCCAGAACCACTCCCTCAAAACACTTTATTATGATTGGAGTGAGTGCAAGCTGGCCTGTAGTCATTCAGAGAAGTGATTGGGCTCCTCTTAGGGACTGGGATGATGGTGGTGATTTTAAAGCAGGTTTGGCCTTTAGCCTTTGCAAGAGACAGGTTGAAAATGGAGGTGAAAACATCAGCCAGTTCTGTAGCACGTCTTGAGGGGCCCGACCGGGGATGCTATGTATTCGGGCCTGCTGCCTTGTGGGTGTTGTTTCTCCTTGGGAGAATTCCCCCTTTCTATCACCCACTTCATCAACATAGACAGGAGGAAAAGACGTTCTTTTCAAATAGCGAGTCACTCTATTAATTGCTGGTTTTGCTGCATGTTTGCTGAACTTTAAGAGTTTAAAGATTTTTATTGTGTTTCTCATATTGACCATCTCTTGGACTAGTTATGGTACACTACCATTTATGTCTCTGTGTGTGCACCCCAACCCCTCCCGCCTCTCCCTCTCCTCATTTGTCATGTAGACTAAATGCACTCTGTGTGGCTGGTTTCCCACCAGTCATGAGTCTATCGTACCTATGAAGTATCTTCATTGCTGTTGTTGGAGGTGATAACAATGTGATAATTTTCATTGGGGTATTTTGCATTGTGAACATTATATTGTTTGCTGGTTTGTTTAACACACTGTCCGATGGTGGACGGATGGCAACATGCATTCAGGGCAGTTTGGCCTGTCATAGTCCTATACGTGGCCCCATGTATTCATAACCTTCTTTTACTCTGAGATGGGGTCACATAGACTCACCATAGGCAGCTGTGAAGAATAAATAAAAAAACTTTTTTATACATGCTTTCAATTAACTATGCATTTTCATTTCATAATATTTTGAAATACCTCAATATTTCAACAGGCCGTTCTGTTGATTTTGAGTTTGATGATGGCTGTCTACTGCACTTATTTGCTGTACATTACGGTAATGTATGGCGAAGTTCAAAGATGGCTCTCTCTGCTGTGTGTGCTGGGCTTCTTTTAGTTTAATTCATTTGACAATTCATTTCAAAAGGACAGATTGCATGGTTGCAACGTGATATATATACATGCACAATTAAAAGAACAAGGATAACAAAGCAGTCACGGGACTTATTTCCATTGTAGTCCTTGTTGTAGTTAGATGTTGTGGAGATGTGTGCATGTGCGTGCGCATACGTGTGTATGGAGATAGTGGAGTACCACTCTAGCGGCTTATAAAAATACAAAAATATTAATTTAGAGAATTAGAACTTAGAGAAAATATTCACAGTGGGCAATAACGACAACCAGTTTAAGTATATAACTGGTCAATTAAATGAGCTACATACAATGCTGTCCATACAGCTGTCTTTACAGGGGTATGTTATCTAAAAGCCAGTGTTTCAGTTTTGCCTTAAACATGACTGGGTTTGTAGTCTTTTCAATGCTATTAGGAACCTTATTCCAATCCTGGGCACCCAAGTATCTAAATTAACTTTTACCCATCTGACTGCTGATCATTAGCAGCATCAGATTTGCTACACTGGTCCTGGTGTAGTGTATGTGAACCTCCCTGATCTGCAGAAATAAGTTTCCATCCATCCATTATCCGAACCACTTATCCTGCTCTCAGGGTCGCGGGGATGCTGGAGCCTATTCCAGCAGTCATTGGGCAGCAGGTGAGGAGACACCCTGGACAGGCTGCCATGAAATAAGTTTAATAAGTAATTTTGGGCTGCACCATTTACAATTTTGTGAACCTGACAGAGTTTTAACTGTGACACTCTGGGCTCCACAGGGAGCCAGATAAGCTTCATAAACTGGTTCCTCCCTATGTGCTCTTGTGGTCCAAGACTTAAGACCATTCTGATCAATTTGTTTTAGGAGACCTGAAGTTTTGTCTTCCATAACTTGGGAAGGCTACAGTACCAGGACATGCTAGCATAATTGAAGTGGCATTGGATTAAGCTGGATGCCACAAATTTCTGACTTTCCCTGTCCAGGAATACTGACATTCAAGTCAAAAACTTAGTTCTGGCACTCACTTTTCCTACCACTTTCAGAGCGCTATACCTATGTACATGCCTTGCATTACCATCTATTGTACAGCCCAGGTAATTGACAGATGTTTTAACGGAGCTGTCATTCCCCTTAAAATCTATTTTAAAATAAATCCTCAGTTTTGTTTAATCTGGTTTTGGAGCCAAACAGATTTCATCTATTTTCCCAAGGTGTAAGGAGAGTCTGTTGTCAGAGAGCCATACACTGATGTTAGTTAGCTGTTTTTGCTAAGTCTTTCCTGGAACTGAGCCAAGTTTTTATAAGCAACCACAAGAGCTGAGTCATCTGCGTCTAGCAACAGGTCACATTTACATGCCTCATTCATGTCATTTGAATACACCCGTAATAACAATGTGGACCGACAGCTTAGGGGGCGGGCTTCTGAGTGATGGCCATTTACTTCTACTATCTTTCCACCGGCATTGGTCGTGTGGCTAATAAAACAATCTAATCTAATCTATCTGATCCCCCTATGCAACAAGTAAGACTTCAGCCATGCCAGTGCTGGTGTGGTCAACCCAAGAGCCTTCAATTTGGTGATCAGCAACTCGAGATTCACAGTATCAATAGCTTTCTGTAGGTCGAGCAAAACCACCTCATAACGTTTTCCCTCATCAATTACCTTTTTTTATTAAGTTGATTAGGTATAAAAGACAGGAATCCATAGAGTATGCTTTTCTGAAATTTTACCGTAATGTACAGCAAAAAAATTGCAGCATACAGAGCCATCGTCAAGATGATGCATATTTGTCGTCTTCTATGGCGGAAGACGATGGATACATGTATTAGGAAAAAATAGTTTGAAAACTATTATCCAATTTTTAGGATTTTGCATGGACCTGTGAAAACATTGGATTAAAAAAATTGCTAATAGTTATCTGTCCAACAGAAGCACTGGTAAGTTGTCAACACATTTCAATTCTGTCTCCTGTTTGAGTAGGAACATGTTTGCCACTGCACCAGTGTTCATCCTACATGGTCAAAAATTTCAACAGCAATACATGGAGAGTGTCTCCAATCATGGTGAAGATGTCATTTACCAATGGAGAAACTATTTCTTAATGAAGAAAATGTCAGATTTTAGCTTTAACACAGAAATGTACAGGTTTAGGTTAGTTGTTTAGGCTCCCTTTTTTCCAGTCCAATCTTTCACTGTCGTTTCTCGATTTCTTTGGGGGTTTTCAGTCATTAATCAACTCTTTTGTGTGCAGTTTTCTATTCCTTTTTTTTCCAAGCCTGTTCACCAGGTGTCTGTGTTGTTGTTTTTGTTTTTTTTTGGACCCCCCCCCCCCCTTTCTCCCCAATTGTATCCGGCCAATTACCCCACTCTTTCGAGCCATCCTGGTCACTGCTCCACCCCCCTCTGCCGATCTAGGGGAGGGCTGCAGACTACCACATGCCTCCTCCGATACATGTGGAGTCGCCAGCCGCTTCTTTTCACCTGACAGTGAGGAGTTTCGCCAGGGGGAGTTAGCGCGTGGGAAGGTCCTGCTATTCCCCCAGCCCCCCCCCCGAACAGGCCCCCCGACCGACCAGAGGAGGCGCTAGTGCAGCGACCAGGACACACACCCACATCCGGCTTCTCACCCGCAGATATGGCCAATTGTGTCTGTAGGGATGCCCGACCAAGCCGGAGGTAACATGGGATTCGAACCGGCAATCCCCGTGTTGGTAGGCAACGGAATAGACCGCTACGCTACCCGGACACCCTGTGTGGTTTTGTAGTTGTGTTAGTATTGTGTTGCATATGAGTTTATATATCCCAGGATGTGTCCTTATTGTACAGAGATGTGACTATTTACATTCACACCCTTTCTGTGATTGCTAATGCAAACTGAATGGCTCTATTATGGGGCTCAGTGTGTGGATAGAAGCATTCAAACAACATATGTTCTGAGGAGTGTGGTCTTTATTCTTTTCAGTCGTAATTTAATAGAAGTTTTTGCATTAGGAATAATTTTTCAGTGACTAACCCCCCCCCCCACACACACACACACACACACAAATACACACTGTGACTGTTTTAAATAACCGTTGACAGAAACAGCTGCTCCATGTGCCCATTTCTATTCCTGCTTTCTTGATTGACATCAAAATAAATCAAAATGGTATGAGGCACAGATTTTGCCCGGGTATAACAAACCCTCACCTATGGTCATGAGCTTTGGGTAGTGACCGAAAGGGTGAGATCGTGGATACAGGCAGCTGTAATGAGTTTCCTCTGTAGGGTGTCTGGGCTCAGCCTTAGAGATAGGGTGAGGAGCTCGTACATGCAGAGGGAGCTTGGAGTAGAGCCGCTGCTCCTTTGCGGCAAAAGGAGCCAGTTGATGTGGTTCGGGCATCTGATTAGGACGCCCCCTGGGCACCTTCCTTTAGAGGTCCTCTGGGCACGGCCAACTGGGAGAAGAACCTGGGGTAGACCCAGAACTTGCTGGAGGGACTAAATGTCCAATCTGGCTTGGGACCGTCTTGGGATCCCCCAGGAGGAGCTGGAGGGCATTGTTGGGGAAAGGGACGCCCTACTTAGCTTGCTGTCACCGCGACCTGACCCCGGAGAAGCAGCTGATGATGAGATGAGATAAACGGTCCGAGTCATGTCACAACCACTTCTGTCTTTCAAACCATAACAGTCAACTGACCATTATTAGTTTGTCAGGGCCGCCATTAGAAATGGACTGTCCTTAGTAACATTCTTAGGTCTTATTGGTGGAAGGAGTGATCTGTGTCTCGGCTGTCAAGGCCCTCACATCTGAACCATTTTTCCTGTGGGAAACTTGTGATGCACTGTCATCCTGTCAAGGGGATGCCAGAGGATGACAATGTGCCTATCTGACAGAAGCCAAATATAAAAGTAGATCCGTGTGTGAATTGACCTTCACTGCTGTTCGACTCTTGTAACTATGGATGTCTGTATGCGAAAGTGTATTGTCACTTTCACTAATGCTACTACAAATGATATCACACTGCTATTACAACAATAATCTTGTGCAAGTTTGATAAAAATGGGAATATTTCAAATATCAACAATATTCTAAATGTTGCAATTTGATATGTTTTTTAAGGCTGCATCACATTGTCTACAATTAAATTTGAACACTACAATAATTAAAGGAAATGTACAAGAAAAGGCATTTATTTTAAGCGTTTACAGTTTTTAAAACATTTGTATGCTAAACTTAGGGTTAGGGTTACAATACAGATTCAGACATTTAGAGATGTAGATTATATAAGACCTCTTCATAGTCTATTCATTGTACTTCACATTGAGATTCAGGGGAAAATATTTAGGCTTAGTATGATTAATTATCGTCGTACCAAGCCGTGATGTTGTTTATATCGTCATGGCTTAGTATGACAATATATATTCACATTCATCACAGAACCCTATCATTCGCACATTCAACATGATGTTGGTTAAAATGCATGTTTGCAATCTGGATACCTCAAAGCAAGAGAGGCAAGATTGAGATGGCTTTGACATGTGTGGAGGAGAGATGCTGGGTATATTGGGAGAAGGATGCTGAATATGGAGCTGCCAGGGAAGAGGAAAAGAGGAAGGCCAAAGAGGAGGTTTATGGATGTGGTGAGGGAGGACATGCAGGTGGCTGGTGTGACAGAGGAGGATACAGAGGACAGGAAGAGATGGAAATGTATGATCAGCTGTGGCAACCCCTAATGGGAGCAGCTGAAAGTAGTAGTAGTAGTAGTAGCAATCTGGATACCTGTGCAGAGACATTCTGCTGCACTGTAGCTGCAGGATGGAGCTGATGAAATAATGGTTAAAAGCAATTGAATGTTGTGCAAATACAGACGATATACTCAAAATAGCAACACATTGAATATATCTGGCCCACTTTCCAAGCTCAAAATAGACAGAGGTGAAAATATGGAGGTGATCATAGTACAAAAAGAGGGAAGTTATCACTGGCACAAAGAACCTCAACTGAATATCAAGGTCATAAGTCAAGTCAATTTGATTTGTATAACCCAATATTACAAATTACAAATTTGCCTTAAGGGGCTTTACAGCAACACAACATCCTGTACGTAGACCCTCGCATCAGATAAGGAACAACTCCCTACAAAAAAACCCAAAAAAAACAACCTTTAACAGGTAGAAAAAATAGGAAGAAACCTCAGGGAGAGCAACAGAAGAGGGATCTCTCTCAAGATGGACAATGTGCAATGGATGTTGTGTTTACACAATTTACAGAATACAACACTGAAACAGTATATCAGAATTATAATGGGTAAAATGGGCCATAAGACAAAAGCATAGTAGTACAGGCATCTTCCATTGTAAACCCACAGGATCTTTTATTGTTCATAATTCACAGAATTTGGGCCTACAGACTGATTTGTTTTTTTCTCAGCCTATTAGCATCCAAACCTTGATCCACCAACCTAAACCAGAACAAATGTTCTTGGTTCTGTTGTTTCTGGCTGTTTGAGAGGGCATAAGCAATATGTATTAAAATATCTCTTTTAACTGTTATGATAAAACTGAGGCAAAACATTTAAACCTTCTCACCATTTAACCACTTCACAGGCAGAGTCCATTCCTGGAAAATTTTGTGTCTAGTTGTTTTGTCCTTCATGCATAGATCACCTATAGCGTCCCTCTGCAGACTGAGTGCCTCCCAGCTGTTGCTTGGATGCTGTTATTGCAGGGCAGAGCTTGAGCCATAAACCAGCACACCCTCTCAATTAGTGGATGTGTAATACTGCAGTATTTGTGCTTGTGTAATGATCCAAGCCCGGGAATCGACAATTTAGTCGGGCTTTTGTGTAGCCAGCCTGGTTCCAAAAGCAACTTAATACACCCCAGTGTTGTACAGGTGGCACTTTATATCTGCAAATATTACCACAACCAATTTAGCATGCTGCAGTGCACATACAATGGAGGAGAAAAATTATCACTTGAGAATTTATTCACGAATGAAAGCACTTACAAGTCCTTTGTCATGTATTTTATATATTCTTTTAATATCCTTTAGATGCAAAGTACCTCATGAAACTGACTTCTGTATCAGTCACTCACAAACTGACATTCAGCCCCAATCTCAATGTCCACACTCACAGACTCATGGACTTGGGTACACATTCCTGATAAGTCCGTGAGGGCTCCGGTCTGTCACACAGTAAAACCAGCAAGTGCATGAGGGCTCACTTTTTGACTTTTTGAGGCCTTAATGAGCACTTACTATAAGTCTGCAGTCCTGCAGACTTCGGTGAAGGGAATTACCCACAATTCATTGTGTTGTGATGTTTAAAACAGGGATAAGAAATTAGGGTTTACAGTGGAGATTGAGACTGGGTCTTAGTCTCATGTTTACCTGTACATCTGTATAGATTTGGGGGGTTGTGACCCCTCCTTCTTTAGAGAGGAGTGCCTATGCATCCTGGTAGACATCCACCAATTGAGCTAAGCTAGGCTAATCTCGCCATTCACCGTAACTTCAAACTGCACGGATAGACTTGAAAATGGTATCCATGAGTTTTTCTGACTCTATATAGGTAGGTCACATAGTAAAATCCATGGGAACCGAACTATCCCTCTAATAACTATGCTTGCAAACAATCCAGCCATTCAGTGTGTGATCCTTAAATGGGAAACTAAGTTGTAACAAAATGGGTGTTGTGTGTGTATAGTAGGCAAGGAAGAGATAAGCAGTGACTGAGAGTGGAAAAATTGACATCCTCAGTAAGGTTATGTCGTGATTTTTAGCACAGCCTTTTATTTCCCATGGCTGCCACAAGCAGAGAGCAATCATCTGTTTATGGTTTCTTCTGTGTCTCTCAGGTTAAAGAAGAGCGACAGTGGTATCATAACCCTATCGGCAAAGAAAACAAACATTTTTGCTCTCTTTGTATACCGCAATCAAGCTCACAGGCTTCACTCATCCTTTAACACTGTAATGCTGTTTATTACAGCTTGACTCACAGGATGCCTGGCAGGATGCAGGTCACATAGGGTTTTCTTACCGGACTCAGGGATAGATAACACCTATCAATGCACTCATGTCTTTTTATTTCTAAGCTTAGTTGTGCATGTGCTGAAGTGGTTTCCAATCACAAAGCCATAGAGGTAGGCTTGACAGCTTGATAGCCATAAAGTATGCATTGATAGCAGTTTCCGGTCTCTTCTCAGCCCATTCCAGTCAAATGCAGCACTGCTGATCATCTGCGATTACTTTCACTCCATTTTGTCCGATATTGATTGTTATTCTGATTAGCTGTCAGTGATGTCAACAGGAAGGGAGGAAGGGGTGCGCATATCATGAGCCTGGGTGAAAAGTGGTATTTTGTTTTGGTATCAAAAAGTAAAGTGAAAATCGAAAAATTGTTGAGTCACATATTCCTCAGACATTTCCTGATTTGTCAAGTATCTATATTTGTGTCAAGATTAACCATGTGCAGGCGTCCGGGTCATGTAGAGGACTATTCCATTGCCTGCCAACATGTAGATCGCTAGTTCGAATCCCTGTTATCTCCGGCTTAGTCGGGCATCCCAACAGACACAAGTGGCCGTGTCTGCAGGTGGGAAGCCGGATGTGGGTATGTGTCCTGGTCGCTGCACTAGCGCCTCCTCTGGTCGGCCAGGGTAGCTGTTCAGGGGGGAGGGGGAACTGGGGGGAATAGCATGATCCTCCCATGCACTACGTCCCCACTGGCGAAACTCTTCACTATCAGGTGAAAGAAGCGGCTGGCGACTCCACATGTATCAAAGGAAGCGTGTGGTAGTCTGCAGCCCTCCCCGGATGGGCAGAGGGGGTGGAGCAGTGACCAGGATGGCTCAGAAGAGTGGGGTAATTGGCTGGATACAATTGGGGAGAAAAAGGGGAAAAAAAAGATTCACCCTGTGCAAATCTGACCTTTTCTTAAACAAATCTATTCCTACCATGTATGCAAGAACTCAAGCATGTGTATTTGTAAGGTTAAGGATAGGGAAGTGTGTTCAGCTGAGGATGGCCATCCTGATGGCAAATACATATTCCAGCATCATATGAAATTCTACTTAATTCAAATGTATTTTGATCCTCGAGCATGTAATTTTATCAAGGTGACAAATTTCAAATCTACAGCTACTTAACTGCTGTAATATCTCAAAAGTAAACTGCAACCCATTTATAGACTTTCCCTCCACCTCTTGTTCCCCTATTGTATTAAAATTCCAATGAAAATATGTTAAAGAAAATGGCTCAAAACGATGTTTTTTTGTGTTTTTTTTTTGTGTCCTGCAGGTTGAACTTGATGTCTATTTTTAGGGCCCTATTTGCTTTGTTACTTGAATGCTCTGTAATTCAGGGCAGATGGAACCATCACGTTTTGATTGGGGATGAACTCTGTTTGTCCTTCGCCTTATTTTAAGACACTCGCTCTTAAACCTTATACAGTTTCTGTCCTGAAGGCATTTTCCACAAATCTGGACTGTGCTTCGTCCGCATTTTGGATTGTTGAAAGTTGTGTTGAAAATGGCTTCTGCTCCATCGCCTATCACGCTTTGTGTTTTGTAGCACTCCATGTCAACATTATTTGGGTCACTGGACATTTGTGCGTTCGGCAGTGGTGTACTGGCCATTGGGCATACTGGGACAAATCCCGGTGGGCCGTCAAAAAGTCCATGACAGGGGCACTCCGGTGGCTCACCCGGTAGAGTGATACCACATAAGGCTGAGTCCTTACTGCATTACATTTTACATTACAGTCATTTAGCCGACGCTTTTATCCAAAGTGACTTAGAATAAGTGCATTTAACGTAGGATATCAGGAGAACTACTAGTCATCAGAGGTCATAAGTGCATCTTCTCTCTAAACAAGCATGTAAGAGCAAAACCAGTGCTAAAGTAAAAGCGCAAGAAAGAGATTTTTTTTCTTTAATGAGTGAATACAATAAGTGCTACGAGCAAGTAACAGGGTAGTAGTTCTTGAAGAGGTGAGTTTTCAACCTGCGCCGAAAGATGGGCAGCGACTCCCCTGTCCTGACATCAGTGGGGAGTTCATTCCACCACTGTGGGGCCAGGACAGAAAAGAGTCGCGACCGGGTCGATCGGCAACAGGGGCCTCTGAGCGACGGGGCAACCAGGCATCCCGAGGCAGCAGAGCGAAGTGGTCGAGCGGGGGTTTAGGGCTTGACCATGGCCTGGAGATAGGAAGGAGCTGTTCCTTTCACTGCTCTGTAGGTTAGCACCAGAGTCTTAAACTGGATGCGAGCAGCTACTGGGAGCCAGTGTAGGGACATGAGAAGGGGAGTTGTGTGGGAGAACTTAGGGCGGTTGAACACCAGACGAGCTGCAGCTTTCTGAACAAGCTCCAGAGGTCTGATGGGCGACGCCGGGGCACCAGCAAGGAGGGAGTTGCCGTAGTCCAGCCGGGAGATGACCAGAGCCTGGATGAGCACCTGTGCTGTCTTCGTCGGTGAGGAATGGGCGAATCCTCTTGATGTTATAGAGAAGAAATCTGCAGGAGTGAGCAACTGATGCAACGTTTGCAGCAAACGACAGTTGGTCGTCCAGAATCACACCCAGATTCCTTGCAGTCCGAATTGGCGTCACCACGGTGTTGTCAATGGTGATGGCAAGGTCTCGGTGCGGGCAACCTTTCCCTGGGAAGAACACATCAGCTCTGTCTTGTCCAGATTGAGCTTCAGGCTACTGCCGTGGCCTGGGTTCAAATCCAGCCCGGGCCTTTTGGTGCATGACATCTCCTCTCTCTCCAATGCCTTTCCTGTCTTTCTCTTGACTATTGCTTTCAAATAAAGGCGGAAAATGGCAAAAAAAAAAAAAAAAAAACGTGACAGGCCCTGTAAGCTTGTCATACGGGGTGCACATGAGAGTGTGCTGCGTGCTTGTTCCAGGACATGGCTCACTGGCCAATCACAACCAAGTTAGTTAATGTGCGGTAACATTCTAGACTAAAGCCAAAGTAGCACGCAGCAGTGAGATGGCCAACGAAAGCCATGGACAAGAAAGTCAAAAAGTAAAGGAGGGGCTGAAAAATAAGCAAAAAAGGAAGCAGGCTTTAGAGGTACAGGCTTTCAAATGTAAACAAGCATGAAACCGTTCTGAACCATAGCACATCTGTACTGCACACGTAGGTGAAGCAAGGCAGTGTTCAATGAGAAAGGTGGGGGACAAGCAAGTAGCGATTATATTCCAGGGATTAGTCATATCCTAGTAAAACTAGGCTAACTATATAGCTAGCTAGCTTTGGCATGTCCTCACCTCTGTAATGTTATTTTTGTCCTCCGTGTGTCCATTCATCAGTTGCTAGCACCTCCTACTAATGTCTCAGGTCTTTGCGACGCATAGCCCACGGTTTTGGGCATCAGCACCCTCAAGTGGCCAGCGACGCTGGCTCCCACACTGCAAGCGACTACGTTAAGCAGTGTGGGAGCCACGGGTTCGCATCCCGGATGCGGCGTCCCAAGCTACCCTCCGAATTCGCTACATTGATGTCAGAAGTGGGATGGTGAGACTGTGAGATCATCGGAGACGTATGCGCCCAGAGGCGTGAAGGAGCTGATATGCTAAAGCGCGGGGATGCGCTTCCCGAAGGAGGGAGGGGGGGGGTAGTGTAACGTGCATGGATAAGTAGACACTTTGGTCCTTGACTAACGGGTCGGACCCTTTAGTCAACTGGTTAACGTTGTCGCTTGCGGAGCGGGAGACACGGGTTCGCGCCCCAGCTGTGGCGGTTCCCGGACTGCCCCCCGAATTCGCTACAGTATTTAAGAGGAACAGACTGAAGCGGTAAAATGGACATTACATTATAGGTTAGGCTGCACGTTCAGTTAAAACTGCTGTAACTTGTGGTTACAAAACAACCCCACTGATAGGCTACTTGTTATTATTCAAGTCATGCTGAGGGTGTGTTACAATATAAGTGTGTGCCTACTGAAGTATGTCCTGGAATAGACATATGCTACTTTCCATTGCAAAAGCCTTTGAATACATTTCGAATCACCTGTCAACAATAAAAGACTATATCATTACCGGCAAGGACCAGGGTGCTAAATCTAATTTGCTACATCCTGTAATTACATTACCCCCCCCCAACTGTAACTGACTGTCGTATATACTGTACATATGTAATCAACCCCCTCTCCCCCAAGCCAGTCCCAGCAGATAAATCCAGGACTGAATTTCTTTCCTAGTACACTCCTGGCATTGGTGTGCATGAACTAAAGTGTGGCTGAAAGTAAAGTGTACCACAATTCTTTATCTTTTAATTCATTACTTAACCAGTACAAAAAAAACAAAAACCCCTCATTGAAGTCTATGATCCTAAACCAAAAAGCAACCACTACTCTGTACCAGGAAGTATCATCTCTCCAGAGCTTTCAGAAAGTGATTTAGGAAGACCTTGTGATACTCTTGCTTTCTGTCTCACAAGCCATGCCAAAATGCTAATTACAACATAATTCATCCAGTTGGCTGTCACATCTTGATTAGCTGGAACCAAGTGTGACAAGGTGGCAGGTTGAGAGATGAGACATCTCTAGGCAGGTTTAAGTATACAGATGCTCCATTGCCCTGAAAATAGGTTTCCATCTTGTCACATCCCTATATGCGGCCGGCAGCTTTTAATTCAGCCACTAAATCACAGAAAATATGTGAATTATGCGTGGCAATGTTCAGTGCTGGCTCTCCTGCATGGAAAAATGATTTGTAGGCACTATGTTAATCTACGGTTTTCTGTAACCGTAATTTCTGAATACTGATGTTTAATGGGCAAGTGTAGATTTATGTTGAAGGATTAGGGGTCGGGTGCATAAAGGGGCACACTGAGACAAGATTCAAATCAAGATTGTATACACAGCACATCTAAAAACAGCAGCATGGTCTGTGCTCTTTACTGGAAATAGGTTCATATTAGAAAATGGGCAATACAATGTTACAATAAGTGATGGCTGGTGGTGATATTGGTTGGGTGGCTTAACAAATACACCCATCTATAGTTCACCCTGCAGCAACAGCAACATAACATCTGAGATACCAAGTTAGAGCAACGATACTATATACTTTGTTAAAGCAAGTGCTCTACAACAACACTATAGAGAAGTATAAGAATGGCCTGATGCTAAAAAAGCTCGCTCACACACACACACACACACACACACACACACACACACACACACACACACACACACACCATTTGACTATTTTTCTCTGTACACATTAGCACATGCCGTTTTTAACAAGAACAACATATGCAAGAATGATGGAATGATATGCTACATGATAGAACAGAATTCAGAATCATGTAGCCTACAATGTCAGAAAAGGGCTCACCTAAGGATGCACAACAAAATGTTTCTCAACTGAAATGACTGCCAATACTGCAACTGTTTTTATCACAACTGTTTTGGAACACATTGTATAAAACATGTCCCGAATAAAACAATTTGGTAAGCACAGCAAAAATACCGGCCATGAGAGACAAGCAATATGTAGACAGGAAAGCTAAACGTGTCTGATGGTCTTTTAAGAGGTTTATGGGTTAGTCTCGTATTACGTCACATATCACGTGACGGATGCCGCCACGATGTGTTGCCGTGCGCGTTTTTGCCAGGTCCGCACGTTGAAGGACAATGGGTCCAATCCATAGGATACTGTGTTGCTCTCACTGCACTGTTTTCTAAACAGTCAGACTGGGCAGAATTTGTTTCAAGGTTTGATTCATGCAGAATAGCTATCGTGGTTCGATATTTTACAATGGTTAATTTCTGCTCTGTTTTTGGTTGTTCAATCGAGTTGACAGAGAGCGGAACAAGTCCTACTTTCGCTTTCCAAGGATAATCGGCCATCAAGGCAGGCGCGTAGCCAGAAATCTAATTGTGGGTGGGCACAGACAAAAGTCAGATGGGCACAGTCCGTATGTGTATAGTGATACAGCAGCAGCAGCAGCAGCAGGATAATCACATAATATAAGCTATGCATAGAGCAGCTGGAATTTCTGCATGCGCTCGGAACATTTTCAGAGGCTGACGAAAATAATCCACAGTGGAATATATTTGAAAATATTGTGCCATATTGCACTAGTCTTATACAGCAGACTTGCTTTCCAAATCCATCAGAGTGAGAATAATCACAAATGTTCAACAATCATTAACAGTCTAACGTGGTAACACAAATAACGTTTTATTTAATTATTAGTAACGGTAATATCATTACTCAAATTAGATGGTAGTGTGTCACTACACTTGTGACCACAAAAAGTACAGTAAACCGCTTCTTTGCAATGATTGGATGGGCAGGAGTGCCAACTGGGTGGGCGTTGCCCACCCGTGGCTACGTGTTTGCATCAAAGAGAAGAAACTCGAAGGTTGTCAGAGGAAAGAAGAAGAAAATGGATATCGAGGATAACCCAGGAAGATTTTGCAGATGAAAAAATAGTGTCATGCAGAAGTTAAGATACCTGCTTTTACAAAAAAGAAAAAGCAGCTTGGTCCTTTAGAAATTGAGGCAACAAGAAAAAATGCACCTGTCCGCATCCATGTGGAGTGTGTCATTGGCCTAGTATGGAGGAAATTTTTACAAATTTACAAGGAGCTCTTCATTGGCAACGTGATTGAGAACAACCCATAGGCTTGGGCCTACCTTATTTGAAGAGAAGCTCACATCGACGACCTTTCTGGGATGCAAACAGGTTAATCACCGTGTCATTGAAGTCCGGTGATGAAGTCCCGCTCAATAGACAGCATAGCCAGGGCGTTCAACTTATCCTGTCCCATAGTACTGTAACGTGCATGGATAAGTAGACACGTTGGTCCTTGACCAACGGGTCGGACCCTTTAGTCGACTGGTTAACGTTGTCGCTTGCGGAGCGGGAGACACGGGTTCGCGTCCCGGCCGTGGCGACGGTCTCCCGGACTGCCCCCGAATTCGCTACAGTACCTTGGAGGAATGATTTGATCCTTTTAAGTGTACTGAAACACCTCTCTGATTCTGCAGATGTCATGGGGGTTGTGATGGCTATTTGTGTTAATTTCAATGTTTCAGAAAAAGTGCTCTGAGGATTGTTCTCAGATTGTTCCCTGAGCACAATCACGCACTGTTACACATACCATATCAGTTGTCTCATCAGCTTGCACAGTCAGAAATGGTGCCTGCGATATTTCATCAGCCAAATTTTGTCCATGAACAGCTAACATACAATCAAGCAACTCATTTCGGCTTGTCTTCGACATGTACTTGGCAACCTGTGGGTTTGACAGATGATCGGCTAACTGGCTATCCAAAAAAAGAGAACTGGTCGGCAAGGTCCAGAAACATGCTCTGCTTAAGTGAAGTTGGAGATTCGTCGGACCCCCGCAGAGCTTGCTCATGTGCCCCACAAAATTTAATACAGTTCACAATCTCTGATAATGAATGCCTGTTTTTCTTTATCAACTCATGTCTGTATAGAAATGCGGTGGCCCTCATCAAGTTGACAGGCAATGTTAACTTTACCCAGCATTGATAACTTTACGCTATTTCCAATGTGACTTGTGCAGCATTCATGTTTCCTAATTTTGTCGGATAAATGTTTCAAGTCCACAATCCCTTGTTGGGTCCAAGCCGTTGTTGTGACTGTCTGTCTTAATAAAGAATAATGCCAGTGTTGAGATATGACACCAGTGTATTTGTATGACTATGTGTTACTGTGTACTATTATTTTGTTTACGACTTTGTCCACAAGTGGGCGGTGTTGCGCTTGCATGCGCGGATTGATTACGTCACTGAGACGCCGTTCATTTTCCTTCTTCTCCCAAAACTACCGAATAAACGGAGGCTGCATTTTTCCCTCCAGCAGAAGTTCGGTAGTCAGTACGATTCTTTATAACGGTTTAATAATCCACTTCATTTGCGCGGAGATAGACATAAAGTATTAGTCTAGTCTTCTAACAGGTTATGGGCCCAGATAACGTTGGATTATTTAGTAGTTTGATAAAAGAAGTACACGAAGTGCAATAACCTCGGATGGCGGGATGCGCGCAGGCTAGCACGGAGTAGCAAGTTAGCAAGTGTGAAGCTAGTTAGCATCGAGAAGCTATCGGGAAGCTAACGGAACGCTAAGCTAAGCTAACGCTACCTAGGGAGATGGAGCGAAAGAAGAGCAGGTGGCCCACATTCAACGGACAGGCCGATGAGTATGAACTGTGGGAAGAGTGAATGCTCTGTTGCATGCATGGTGTGGGTCTGAAAACCACCATCCTTACCGAGCCCGCGGGACCTTTGACAGCGGAAGAGCAGGCCCTAGACGAGGAGCGGAACGCGGACGCCTACTGCGCATTGGCGCCTTTATTGGACAACACAAGCTTGGGTCTGATCTTCAGAGAAACGAAGAACAACGGTAGAGAGAGTCTACGGGTGTTGCGGGAACATTACATTGGTAAGGGCAGACCCCGGATTGTCACTCTGTATGTAACATTGACTGGGCTAAAGAAAGCTGATGATGAGACGATCACCGAATACATTATCCGAGCTGAACAAATCATTACGGCTCTCAAAGGGGCGGGAGAAGCACCGAGTGAGGGACTAATGATGGCCATGGTGATGAGGGGGTTACCTGAGAGATATAAGCCATTCACTCTAATGGTGACACATGGCGACAGTGAGTTGACATTGGGACAATTTAAGGCCAAATTGAGAAACTTTGAGGCGGCAGAAGATGTAGCTAATGCTACAGCATCGGACGAGACGTCCGAGAGGGTGATGAAGGCCCACGCAGCGCCTAAGAAAAAGCCAGTGAAACGCTGTGAGGGAGAAGATGATCAAACGGTGTGCTGGCGATGTGGTGACAAAGGCCATCGGAAAACGGACTGTTCACGCAGCGTGTGGTGCAGCTTCTGCCGGATCAAGGGTCACACGGACAAAGTGTGCAAGAAGAAGGACCGCGCTGATGGAGCCAGATGTGCACGCGAGCAAGGTGGCGGCGGTGGTCACGGAGCAGGTCGAGGTCAGGGACCGGGGAATACTGCGGAAGAAGAGCACTACATCTTCAGAGTGCAGGCTGGAGAGACCAGCTCAGCAGGACCAGGACGACGGCAACAGTTCAAACCAGGAATGATTGTGGACTGTGGGGCTTCTTCCCACATAGTCAATGATAAGAAGAAGTTCAAGAGCTTTGACAGCTCGTTCGAGCCAGAGAAACACTGCATGGAGCTGGCGGACGGTAAGCGCACCTTTGGTGTGGTGCAGGGCAGGGGAGATGCTACGGTATGTCTGCTCGACAGTGAGGGGCGACGGTGTAGAGTGACACTGCGGAACGCACTATATATTCCATCGTACCCCCAAGAGCTCTTCTCTGTGAAGTCTGCGACAGCACACGGAGCCAGTGTGTTCTTCGAAGAGGGCAGAGATGCCCTAATGTCACCGGATGGTCCCAGGTTTGACATTTTTTTACAGGGGAAAATCTACTATTTGCAAACTGAATGTGTTGTTGTAAAGTGCCATGTGAGCCATGATATAGAAACTTGGCATGAGATAATGGGCCACTGCAACTATGACGATATCATAAAGCTACAAGATATCACTGATGGTATGCATATAAAGGGTAAAGTGTGTAAACCTGACAAAGAGTGTGCAGTATGCATAGAAGGGAAGTTTACCCAAAACAGGAACAGGAAATCTACAGACAAAGCCAAGACACCACTGGAGTTGGTAAACACTGATTTAGCCGGTCCTGTGGCAAACGAGTCCATTAATGGTTTCAGGTACATGCAATCATTTACAGATGTGTGCACAGGGGCAGTGTGTGTTTATTTCTTAAAAACAAAGAGTGACACAGTGCAAGCGACCGAGAAATTTCTGGCAGATGTAGCTCCCTATGGGACAGTGAAATGCATAAGGTCAGATAATGGAACTGAGTTTACAGGCAAGGAGTTTCAAACCCTGTTGAGAACAAAATAAGACATGAGACGTCCTGCCCATACTCTCCCCATCAAAATGGCATTGCAGAGAGAGAAGGACGCACACTATTCGAGATGGCAAGGTGTATGCTAATAGATAGTGGTCTACCAAAGAGCCTCTGGCATTATGCCGTACAGGAGGCAGCCCACACTAGAAACAGATGCTTCAACAAGCACACAGGCACTACGCCATACACGGCAATGACAGGAAAAAAGTGCAACATGGCTAGAATGCAAAAATTCGGGACAGAATGCTATGCTTACCAGCAGGACAAGGGAAAGTTAGATTCTAGATGTGAGAGGGGGCGTTTTGTAGGACACGACAAGAACAGCCCGGCCTACCTAGTCTATTACCCTGACCAAGAGAAAGTACAGAAACACAGACTAGTTAAATTTGTACACAAGGCAACTAGTGAAAATGAGACTCAGACACCAGGTCTGCACCCAGAAGACTGGGTAAGAGAGAGAAAGTCTGTTGAGACAGCTGCAACTCAGTCTAGAGTACAGAAAAATGTCCAGACTGACAGTACACGGTCAGCACCCGAGGATGATGACGAGGAGCACCCAAGGGTGACGTCACAAGCCTCAGCCAGTGGGAGGTACCCCCAAAGGGAACGCAACCCTCCGAGATACCTGATTGACTATAGTCAGGGCGACAGTGATGACAGCTCACTCATTACTATAGATTATGCATACAGGGCAGTGTGCGGTGTCCCTCTGACATTTAAAGAGGCCATGGAATCGCCAGAATCAGAAAAGTGGTCCAGGGCAATGGACGAGGAAATGGAGTCTCTAAGAGACAACAAAACATTCACCCTTACGAAATTGCCAGAGGGCAAGAAAACAGTGGGAGGAAGGTGGGTGTATTCGATAAAGACAGATATAGACGGACACGACAAGTACAAGGCTCGATTTGTAGCAAAGGGATATAGCCAGAGAGCTGGGGTGGATTATGGGGAGACATTTTCGCCGACAGCCAACCTAACAAGTGTTCGAGTGCTTCTACAGAAGGCGGCTCAGTATGACTTGATTTTACATCAGATGGATGTAATGACGAAGCTCGCATCCAAGGTAAAACTGAAGACATTTGCTAAGGCAATGTTTGGTGTGTGAAATGTGAGTGGTATGGGTTATACCAAGTTTTTTTTTAATTTTTTGTTCTATAAATATGAAAAGGTATACAGTAAGCTCATGATTCATAAGTGGGAGTGTTGAGATATGACACCAGTGTATTTGTATGACTGTTACTGTGTACTATTATTTTGTTTACGACTTTGTCCACAAGTGGGCGGTGTTGCGCTTGCATGCGCGGATTGATTACGTCACTGAGACGCCGTTCATTTCCCTTCTTCTCCCAAAACTACCGAATAAACGGAGGCTGCATTTTTCCCTCCAGCAGAAGTTCGGTAGTCAGTACGATTCTTTATAACGGTTTAATAATCCACTTCATCTGCGCGGAGATAGACATAAAGTATTAGTCTAGTCTTCTAACAGCCAGGTACACTCAATTGTTTGAGAGTTTGATTCTTCTGCTCGTTTAATTTTGTCCTGCAAGTTACAGCCTCTCGTGGTAGACCGCGTGGTCCCGTTAGATCAGCCACTTCAGCTACATCCGGTTAATGCATTATGGGTACGGTAGTAGTCGCCCCTTTATCCGGCAGTACTAAACATTACATCTCCCTTCGATGTGGTAGCTCCGTGGAGTTTCTGCAGTTTGGATGACTGTTACTGGTTTCCACCTACCATCTTCCTGCTGGAAGCGGATGGGCGTGTCGACAGAGGTCTAGTAGACCTGTTGTAGAGCTGTTGCTGGCACTGCTTAGTCTGGTCAGTTAAGGGCAAATATGGGGTCAAGGCTGCAAAAAGTCATTCACATTTGAGCCAATGTTTTTCTGTTAATTTAGGGTCCAATAAAGAAAAAAATGCAAGGAGCCCAAAATTTTAGGTGGGGGAAGTCTCTGAAATGGCCACGCCCACTTTTTAGGCCTGGAAATCAGTATCTCGGCTCCTGAATGTCGCAGAGAGCTGATCATGGGCTCAAAAGAAGCAGAAGCACCACATTTATATAAGCATTATGAACAAACATATACCCCAAAACCTTTACTTTTTCAGGTATTTACAAAAAACTAATTTTCACTGGTCACATACATGGCCACGCCCACTTTTTAGCCCTGGGACTATATCTCAGGCTCAGCTCTCGGAGGTTGCCCCGAGTTGATATTGGGCTCAAAAGATGTGGAAATAACTATTTATATTAGTGCTCTGAACAAATATACTGTATGCCCTAAAACCTTCACGTTTTGAGCTATTCATGAACATGTTCTTTTTTCCATTGAATTGATCAGCAGCATGCAATCAACTTTAGCCAAATCTGTGCAAGAAGGCTATACAGTTTGTTTGAGTAAAAGTGTTACATCTACTCATGGAGTGCTAGTATTCAAGTTGACTCTTTGTTATAAGAGGAGGAACCCAGTAACCACCAAAGAAACAAAGCAAACCATGTGAGGTCCAAAAAAATCTTTATTTTAACCTCACACATCCCATCAGACTGGATTCAAACACTTGCTGAGGCACTTGCAATAAATGAGACATTTCATCCCTCTGCCAGCACAAGAACATGAGGTACACTTATTAGATCTGCAACTACACACCCCTGTTACTTGAGACAATGTATCTCTTGTGGAAACTGTGCTCCACTTGACGAAGAGTTCCTCTCCTTCGGTAGTCCAACCCCATTCAATGACAGGGGGACAAGGGAGTTGTAGCAGGCTGTTTCCCCACAGCCATCCTGCCTGGAATGTAGCTCTCAACAGATGCTGTAGAAGCGCATCCTGACTTGGGGGTAGGTCTCTCAGCTCATCATTAACTGAGTGCTTGAACAGCTGGAATCTGAGCTCATCTATACTGACACAGTTGTACAGTCCAGTCTTGTTGTACCAGCTCATTACCCAGGGCTCAATAACTTCCATGCTTTCCTTAACTGTCTCGATACTAGGGCAGCAACTTAGTCCTCTCAAAGCAGCAGTGAGTTCTGTGGACTTACTGTGGTTTATCCAGGCTTTGTATTGAGCAGTCTTTGAGTGGCCAAAGAAGGCGCTCACAGAATCACAGCCACTAAAAGAATGGAACACAGGCATGGCATCGGCCACATCTCCACCAAGCTTCTTGTGTGCTTCTGTGATTGAGTAGAATTGGCGTTTGCCAGGAACTGCAAAGTCAACTATAAGTTGCAAGTCATTACATACTGATAGGAACTGTGTAGTGAACCCTAGTAGGATGACTACCACATCGGAGTCGACTGTTCTAACTGTAACTGACTTGATCCCCTTGTTTAGCATGTGCATCACATGGCAAACGATGCGGTTGTCAGCCTCCTCAAGCATATCTATGCTGTCATAAAGCTGGATCTCGAAGCTTTCGCCGAAGTTTGCAAGCACCTTTCTGCCGTAGGTGATGCTGAACTCCTTGTCCCAGTTCCACGCTTGTGCCTTAGCAATCCTGGCGAACATTAGATTCAGGGCTACTTTGTTGTCTACATTAGACAGAAAAGCTTCAAAGAATTGCTTAGATTCTGGCATGGTGTCATTCTCACTGAAAGCCATCTGTGAACTACCTGCTGATCCCCGGTTCTTCCTAGTCGCAGTCTTGATACTCATATTCTGGTAGAGGTCAGCCACAATGTCAATACGATTGGCTTTCTTCTCATGACCGATCCTGGCAATGCTGTTCAACACTTTGATTACAAAGTCTTGGAATGTCATGCCTTTGGTGAGAGACTTTGCCATGATTCGTACTTGCACAGACAAATCTATCACAAGTCCTTCTGAGGATGTAGATTGAACTTGTACACCGATGTCCTTAAGAATTTGAGACTTTTGGCTATGATAAATATCTCCATCCTTTGTTGACAAGGCGTCGGGTAAGCCTGAAATTGAAATGAATAGTTAAGCTAAGTGTAACTCTTGGGCTTACTGTCAAATCAATTAACTTGAATGTGAAATTGAATCAATGAATATCACTGTATTAAAAATCTGGTAAGACTTAAGTAACATCTAAAATATTTGAATAACTGACTTTATATCAATTAGTTTCACCTGTGAATTCACCACCAAATAACTTCCTTGTCTCTTCTTCTCTTGATCTGCAGGCCTCCTTCAGCTTTGCAAAGGTTCCTTTGGGTGGCTTGATTGCAGGGCTAGCGAGTTGGACTTTTGCACATGAACTTGGGAGTTTCAGGGCATTTCGTGAGATGGTGGCATTGACATCCTTCTTACTTAATACAATTCGCTCCTGCACAAACTGGTCATGCTGAGTTTTGCCGACTGTAAAGACAAAACTGGAGTCTTTACTTATGACATCTGGGAAGGGAATGGATGAGTTCAACCTCATGAACTGAGCTGGCTGGCTCTTCACAATAGAAGCAAAGTTCGGCTCCAAACGCAAGACTAGGCCCAGCCTTTGCTCGTGTGTTTGCCCCAATAGTCTGGTGATCTGCAAGGTCCAGTTCTCTTTTCCGTTTACGATCCTTCGCACAATTGAAATGGCTGTTATTATAGCGATCATAGCAACTCTTGTGGATTTTATATCCATCCTGTAAAGTTTCTGCATTGACAGCTGACAGTCTCTGTGAAAGATTGATATCCGCATCATTGGTGATCAGTCCGGATTCCTCAAACAGTTTTACTTGGTGAAGCAGCTTAGGAGCTGTGACAGCAGTTATGTCCCTTCCACCAGATTCCTGTCATGAATTTAGAAATGAAATGTTGGACTCATTGCTGTCATAAACATTACATTACTGAAGGAATACGCATGAAAACTAACACTGTTGGACTCATTGATGTCATAAACATTATACTACTGAAGCACACACGTGAAAACTAACCTTGCAGACAATGCACAGGGTCTTGTTCCCTAGTTCCATAGTTAGGATGGGGGATCATCTGATCATGGAAAATCAGAACTAATTTAAACTTGATTTTTCTGTACACAAGTTTGTAACAGAGTGATGTTTCACTGGTATGGCACAATACATCCACCCTCCCACAAAAATAGCATGCAATAAACAATGTTATTTATTCTTCTGCATAGATACAAAATATAGTCCAATAAAAGTGTGTCCAAATATAGCATAATAAAAGTGTTGTTACTACAAATACTTTCACCCTTTCATACCAGCCAACTAAAAATGCCCAAAATTAACCAACATGTGTAGAGCAAGCAGACACACAAACACCAACTGTCCAAAAGTAGGTAATGCCTTAGCCAAATACTACAACTGTGCAACTGTGCTGTCGAGTGTATCGAGCAAGTCATGCTTGCAAGGCTAGTTAGGCCTACACATATGAGCTAAGGTGAAAATAATGTTTTACAAGGTAAACATACAAAAATAAAACAACACTGTTCCTTACCATCCATCCACGAGGTCAGGAACAAATTAACTCACTGATATGAAGGCCAGATGAGGCATGCATGTCATATTTTGGCAAATGTTTACAGTAAACTAGCTTTACTGAAACATGTGCACTTCTGCTTCCTTTCCTGTAGAATCAACCACTTGATAAACAAACAGCGCCAATTTGTAATTGTGGTCAGAGGCGGCATTACATCCCAAGTGATAAGAAGAACCACAGACAACTAAGATATTTTCTAAACTCATGATTCGTGTGTGTATTGTGCTTCATGCTTTATAACATAGGCAGCGAATGAGATTCATGTCAAATATAGCTTTTTACAACCTTCAGGAGCTGATACGTGAAACGTGACCAGTAAAAATTAGTTTTCTTAAAATATCTGAAAAAGTAAAGGTTTTGGGGTATATGTTTGTTCATAATGCTTATATAAATGTGGTGCTTCTGCTTCTTTTGAGCCCATGATCAGCTCTCTGCGACATTCAGGAGCCGAGATATTGATTTCCAGGCCTAAAAAGTGGGCGTGGCCATTTCAGAGACTTCCCCCACCTAAAATTTTGGGCTCCTTGCATTTTTTTCTTTATTGGACTCTAAATTAACAGAAAAACATAGGCTCAAATGTGAATGACTTTTTGCAGCCATTTTGCCTTAACTGACTAGACTAGCTGGCATTTCTCGCTCGCACTGTGTTCTAAGGGTTACCTGAGGTCGTAGCTGCACTGCTGTTGTGGGTAAGATATTGCGCAGCCTGCGGCGATCTGTGCTGGAGATTTGAGGCCGTCGACTGTGTATTCCTATACTCCAACAAGCTAAGGTATGGGTCTTTCTTGTCCTCTTTGGCCTTTGTTAGGATCCGCTTTGCGGTCTGGAGAGTGTTTTCAGCTAGACCGTTGCTCTGGGGGTAACGAGGGCTCGAAGTAACATGCTGAAAACCCCATGACTGTGCGAACTGTTGGAATTCGCGTGAGATATAACATAGCCGATTGTCACTAATGACTGTTTTTGGTATGCCATGTCTAGCAAACACGGCTTTCATTTTATGGATGACAGCAGCCGTGGTGATGTTGTGCAGGTGGTCACTTTTAAAGTACCTGCCGAAGTAGTCACATATGACAATGCAGTTTTTAGAATTCCAGGAGAATATATCTGTGGCCACAGTCTGCCATGGGTTCTCTGGAATAGGCTGTGAGAGCATAGGCTCCTTTGTGTTAGCATTGCGGTGTGTTTGGCATATGTTACACTTTATCACTGTTTCCTCTAACTGTTGACTCATGCCTGGCCAAAACAGTACGTCCCTTGCGCTGTGTTTACTTTTCTCCACCCCAAAGTGTCCTGTATGTATGCGCTGTAGCATGTCTGCTCTGAGTTTGTGTGGAATGATTATTTTCTCACCTTTCAGGAGGATTGCATCAGCCCATCCCATCACAGTGGTTCCAGTATTCACTGATAAGTGGGTGACATTCGGTCAGGCCTGACCGAATGACTTGCTTGAGTGTGGACAGCTGCTCATCCTCAGCTGTAGCTGCCTTGACGTCATCTAGCCTGTCAGCACTCACTGGAGCTGTGCTGATTACAGTGTGTACCTGGGTCTCCATAGCCTCAGATAGTGAACTGTCTTCATCATCCATGGATTTTCTTGACAGTGTGTCGGCAACTGGAATCTCTTTGCCGGGTCTGTGGATGAGGGTTATGCTTTATTTTTGCAGCGCAAGCGTCATGCGCTGTAGACGAGGTGGTGCAAGGGCTAGGGGCTTGCGGAGTATTGCCTCTAGTGGCTTATGTTGTGATTCCACCATTACATGTCGCCCATAGATGTATTCATGCAATCTCTTACACCCATACAGGACTGTATAAAGCTCCTTCTCAATTTTGGCATAATTTTGCTCCGTGTTATTGAGCAGTTTTGAGGCATATACAACCGGTCTGCCTTCCTGCATGATCATTGCACGCAGGCCATTTTTTGATAAGTCCACTTGCAGTGTCACTTCCTTTTCAGCATCGAAATAGGCTAGTACTGGCCCCGGTTCAGCTCTTTCACTTGCTGAAATGCCTTTTCATGTGTTGTGTCCCATTTGAACTCTGTGTCTTGCCTTACCAGGTGTCTTAAGTGGTGCACTCACCTCGGCCTTGTTTGGAGCAAATCTGGTGAGGTAATTCACCATGCTGAATATTGTCTCCAGCTCTGCTTCATTTTCTGGCAGTTGCATGTCTCTTAATTGCTTTCACCTTGAGAGGGTCTGGTTTGAGGCCATCGGCTGTGAGCTTATGACCAAAGTAGTTCACTTCAGATACACCGATGCGGCATGTGCCTGGGTTCAGCCTTACACCTCTTTCCCTGGTCCGGCTAAATATGGCTCTGAGGTTGCGGTCATGCTCCTCTTTCGTTTTCCCAAACACGACGATGTCGTCCACATTGCCAGCACTCCCTTGAGGACCTCGTATGTCTCGTCTACCCTCCTCTGGAATTCGTCCTGAGCAGACACGATACCGAAAAGGAGCTGGAGAAAGCGGTATCGCCCAAATATGTTATTAAAGGTAGTGAGCAGCGTTGACCCCTCACTGATCTTGATGGCCCAGTAGTCCGATCTTGCATCCAAGATGCTGAAGCATTTTGCCCCAGCCAATTTGGAAGTCATGTCCTCGAGTGTGGGTAGAGGGTAGTATGGCCTCAGTATTGCCTTGTTTAAGGGCTGGGGATCTAGGCAAACTCTAAGCTTATGTGTTTTGGGCTCCACTGGGTAGGCTCAGTCACTTTGCGGATTATGCCATCCCTCTCCATGTTGTCTAACTCTTTCTTTAAGCGTTCTCTTAGGGCAAATGGCACTCTCCGTGGCAGGCAGACCACTGGTGTGATGCATCCTGGAATTCACCTATGCCTTTGAAAACATCGGCATACTCACTCAGTATGTTGACTGACTGGGTGGCTCGCTCTTCTTCACTGGCATCGGTGACAGCATATACCACCTTGATGAGCCCCAGGTCTCGACATGCTCTGTAGCCTAGGATGGGTGGGATGTTGCATTTCACAATGTAGAACTTCTCGTTTACCGACTTGTTCTTGTACTTGCCTACCAAATTGCAGTAATCGTTTACTTTCAGTGCATGCCCCCCATAGCCAGTTAGCTTATGGTTGTCAATCATTACTGGTGTACTGGGCATGATTTTGGCAAAGTCTTTGGCGGTTATCACATTGCTTGTGCACCTGTATCCAATTTAAATGTCAGTTTTCGATTCTGTAGTCTCCGTCCTATGTCTGCATATGCACTTTCCTCTTTATTCTCTGTTGCAACAATGTCCACAAACAGCTCTGAATCAAAATACTCATTATCTTCCTCAACCGTGTGTACATTTCAGTGCCCTGTTCTATTTGGAGTGTGAGTCTTGGATTTACATACTCTTGCAAAGTGGTTGAATTTTCTGCATTTTAGCACTGTTTTCCCTTTGCTGGGCATTCGGTTTGCTTGTTGTGGTGCCCTCCACACGCACCACAGGCTTGTTATATATCTTCTGGCCTTCGCTTGGCCTGCTAACATTAGCTTTGCTAATATTTTTCACTGTGCCTGACTTTCCGGCCTTACAGTGTACTGCGTGAACTTCATGGCTCTTGTTAGCCATAGCTTTTAGCCGCACCTGTGCTAGCTCATAGGAGTGGGCTATATCGATTGCCTTATCCATCGTTAGCTTTGGTCCCTGAGCAATTATTCGCGCTCTCTAGGTGAGTTAGTAGCGAATACTATGCGGTCCCTGACCATATCTTGACTATTTGCATAGTCACAGTCCTTAACAAGCAGTAAGAGCTCTGTTACAAAGTGCTCAAATGACTCAGCACTCCCCTGCATCTTCTTGTGGAATTTGTACCTGGCGACGATGGGGTTAGCTTTCGGCGTGAGGTATGCTGAAAAACCGCCGTAGTACATGTTTAACACTTGAGCATCGTCCTCCGTTACTGTCTAAGTATTACTGAGGACCCTTCCTTTGCCCCCGATCCACAGCAGGAGAAAACTGCATTTTTCCTCCTCCATTTTTCTTTTGAGCGGGCCCGTAAACATGAGTTTGGCATGTTGTTTGAATCGCTGCCACACATCATGTAGGTTGGGTGATTCCCAGTCCATCCATGGGGTAGGGACACCCAAAACGTCCATCTTCTTCGTTCTTTTTTTTCTCCAAGTGGTCCGTAGTTTAACTACTTACTCTGACACCATGTTGTGACTGTCTGTGTAATAAAGAATAATGCCAGGTACAATTAGTTGTCTGGGAGTTTGAGTCTTCTGCTCGTTTAATTCGTCCTGCCAGTTACACCCTCTCGTGGTAGACCGCATGGTCCCGTTAGTTTAACCACTTCCGCTACATCCGGTTAGTGCGTTATGGGTAATGTAGTAATCGCCCCTTCATCCGGCAGTACTAATCATTACAGTCGTGTCTCCCCCAGAAAGCAAGAATGAGAAACAGAAAAGTGAATTCTTAGTTACACTAGCCGTTAGCCAGTCCTTTCGTTGAAACCAAGTAACACAAAACTTAAGATTTTGTCATTTGTCCTTTTGTGTTATTCGAACATCGTTTGGACGATGTGTCCCCAGTCTCTTCACTTCCAAATCTTCCTCCAAAGACACTGAAGAAAATGGATGAGAAAGTAAGTAATCCACCTCATTCAATATACACCGAGCTGGTGTATATTGAAAAGAGAAGGGGACCGAGCATTATTTCAAATCCACACCTCAACTGCGGACGATAAATTGGCTCGTTAGATTTGAATAAATCATATCCGAGCATTCCTTAACTTTGACTGATCAAAGTATTCAGGAGCCACAAAGGAGTAATCGTATCAATCACAGCTCAATAAAATTTGGTTGAAAATAAATAAAATAACTGCAAGTGAGAACTTCATATGGTCACAAATAGGGTTACTGATGGAAAAAAATTAAAAAACATTTTTTAAATCGGTGAATTGCTTTTTTTATGCTTGCAGGAGCAATTTCAGCTTTATGGGGGTTGAATTAAAATCAATTTGGAAAATGAATCAACATCTAACTGACATTTGAGTGAAAATCTTTCTGGAGGAGGAATTTAAAATGTGCTAGAAAACATTACTTGCATATATTTTTGCTATTTTGCGAAATGGCTTTTGAATTCCTTCTAGAGTCACATTATTATTTTTCCTGTCTTTTTGACGCTTTCTTTTGAAAAATGCTCAGAAATATGACGACGTATCTGCACTTGGTTGGGATCTGACTATATCTTTTCTTTTTTAATAATTTTTTATTATTATCTACCTATTAATTTATTCATTTATTTTACATAAGTGACTTGTCTTTGAACAAAGACAAAGCACGTGGAAACGTAAAACATCGGGATTACACGGTAACTGCAGAGTTAAACCAGCAGGAGCGCTATATTGGCAGATGTATTCCAGGAAAATCAAATCTGATATCTTTCATTGAAGTGAAACCGAATTTTTCAGTTATTCCCTCAAAAAACTTTCTTACGACAGCGATTACTTTAATCATTTGCTAAGATTACAGGTGAGTCAAATGAATGTGCTAATGTTACAGATGTTTAATTAGTGCTAACAAATGCAAATGCCTTTATTCTTATTTGTACAGCGAGAGCGTGAGGATGACATGCTTAAATGCATTGATGCTTCAGACTGTTAAAAACAAAGCCAGATCAAATCAGAAACTTTATCGCTATGAAGAAATTGGGTGTCACAGGGTCAAAGAATGAGAATATGCAATAGGTGAGCATAAGATGAATTGCCACAGAGATAATACACAATTTACACTATGCAATTCCTTTGGATCTTCTATGACAGAAAGGTTTTAAGGTTTTGGTTGACATGGACCGCTCCCACATACTGAGATGTGCAAAATGTGCTTACAGCCGTTCTCGTGTCTGACAGAGTATGAGTGTGAATACAAATAGGGAAATGAATGCAACTATGCATTGTGGAGTAAATTAAGGGTAAATCATTGTAGCTATCCACATTGCCAGGCTCTGAGAGAGGACATGTTTCAGATTTGTACAATACAGATTTTTTTTGTGAAAATATGCATTAAATCTTTCTATCTTGGTTTAAGCATGGGTTGTGTTTCTGCAGCATTAGATGGGGAATGTGTAATTGCACAAAGATTAATATATGCAGATGTACACAGTATGCAAGGTTAAGCCCTGAACTGCCAAAGAAAAAAATCCAAAGGAATAGCTAGACATTTATTCTTTTGCCCAAGGATACCTTTATGGCAATGTAAATCTATGAAAATCCTTTTAAATTATACACTCACTTTCAGTAGGAACATATAAATATATTCTGCATTAATGCCGAAAACCAATAGCACAGTTGCTGCACCACTGTCATGTACTATAATACTATGTGCTAATGTGGGATGTGCTATGTTTTACCTTCAGTTACAATAAGAACATATCAAATGGCACGGGATTATTTAGGTCAGCTCAACCTGATGAAGTACATTCAAATAGGTCATATATCAAAATGTCCTTTGCATAGAATTTGTTTGCTGTTACTGGGGTAAATAATGGATGAGATTAGAAGATAGACTGGCAATAGACCAGACATGAATACTATTTTACCTGTAAGACTTCGGGAAGACATGAAACCAGGGTATTTAAGCCTTAGACAATGTAGAAAATGCTAAACAGTGTAGTGGCCATATAATTAAATCACCCACTGTATATAAAAATAAAGCAATATGAAGGTATATAATCATGTGAGAGGGTGTGTGTGTGTGTGTGTGTGTGTGTGTTTACATGTATGCTCATGACTCAGTAACCGTCAGATGGCCTGTCAGTCTGAATTGGCCTCAGCGTAGTGACAACTGTGTGATCAGTTATGTCAGGTCCTATTGGACCTGTCACGGCTCGGCTCCACAAGAAGGAGAGATGGCAGGAAAGAAAAAGACAAAGCAGCCTTTAGGAGAAGCATTTCAGTTCGTCCATCACCATACAGCATGTGTATGTGTATATATGTAAATAAATATATGGTATGACATACTTTGCTGGCACAATGGTGCAGTGGTTAGAGCGGTCGCCTCACAGCAAGAAGGTCCTGGGTTCGAACCCCAGGGTTGTCCAACCTTGGGGGTCATCCCAGGTCATCCTCTGTGTGGGGTTTGCATGTTCTCCCCGTATCTGCGTGGGTTTGCGCCGGGTGCTCCAGTTTCCTCCCACAGTCAAAAGACATGCAGGTCAGGTGACTCGGATGTACTAAATTGTCCCTAGGTGTAAATATGTGGTGTGTCGGCCCTGAGGACTGGTGGCCTGTCCAGGGCGTCTCCCCACCTGCTGCCCAGTGACTGCTGGGATAGGCTCTAGCATCTCTCGACCTTGATTGGGATAAGCAGCTTGGATAATGGATGGATGGATGGATGGATGGATACTTTGCTAGTGTTCTCAAGTGGATATTTGTGTTTAGTTTGTGAACCCGAGTGTACTTAGTTTTATTGGTAGTCAAGTAAGTTGGCATGCACCAGAAATTTTTCTTGGAGGGATGTTCAACATAAAGAACATAAAGATCATTTCAGAATAAAAGAAAAAAGTATATCTTCATGTCACAGGCGGCGTGGTAGTGTTCAGCACTGTCGGCTAACATCAAGAAGGTTCAAACTCTGTCTGATCTGTGTTGAGTTTGTATGTTTTTTCTGTTTACGTGGGTTTCCTTCAGGTACTCCTGTTTCCTCATATAGTCAGAAGACATACATGTTAAGTGAACTGGAGTCTCAAAATGGTCCAACGGTGCGTTGGGGTCAAGTGATGCGCTGACAATCTGCCCAAGAAGTCCCCCTGTCCTGCTGAGTAACATAACCATAATAAAGATATCACTACATTCGATATTGACCTTAAATTCAGGTTCAACAGGGAATGACTATTCATGTCCTCTCCAGGGTAATCTTACCTGGAAGAACCAGGTGGAGTAATGACAAATGACAAGGTGGCTAATTTTTCCTCTGGGGAGAAGGGTGGCTAACTTTTTTGCTTCAAAATAAGTCAGTCTTAAAGGGAAATTTCACCGATGGTTTTGTGTATGTGCAAGCTATACTGACGAGTAAGGTAGTGGACTGAAGCAATAAAGTGCTTACTGGGTTCTATATTGATGGAGAAATCAATCTTGTCCTGCTAACAGAGTCTTTCCCCTTTCCCACCGTGCCTATATGTACCAGAATTTATTGCTATTGTCCACACCTCTGTGCTAGTGTTGTGGGACATCATTTACACCATTGGAAACATAGTTTAACCAAGAGAATGAGGATGTGTTTTTTTGAACAGCATGTTTAGAATATATTAGAGTATTGGAAACCCTGCTAAACTGTGTATTTTCGTTTTCAGGCCTCCAAGTGACATATTCTGACATAATTTGGCCGCCGGAAAACTCAGTTTCACTGCCTCCAGAGATGCAGAAACAATCAGGAACAACTGCAGATGTTGTTCATGTGTTATCCCTATCACAGATAGACAGAAATAAGGTTGAAAATCGATGAATTTTCCATTGGACATTTATGAAAGCAGCACTCTTAATTAGATTAGTCTAAAATGGAGACTAATCTAATTCATTCTGGAGCTTGTTGCACAAAGGTATGTTAGACTGGTCGATAGATTTAGACCAGTCTTAGTTTTGCTCTTGGACTGGTCTAATGTGAGTAAGACAGCTGCACAAAATAAAGACCAATGATAAAGCTAACAAGTTAGCCACCCTACTGCCAGGCTTTAAGAAACAAGAGCAGTAGTAAATCCAGTCAACTCGATTTTATTTGTATAGCCCAATATCACAAATTAGAAATTTGCCTCAGTGGGCTTTACAGCAATATAACATCCTGTCCTTAGACCCTCGCATCAGATAAGGAACAACTCCCTAAAAAAAAAACCTTTAACAGGGAGGAAAAAAAATAGTAAGAAACCTCAGGGAGAGCAACAGAAGAGGGATCTCTCTCCCAAAACGGACAGATATGAGCAATGGATGTGTGTGCAGAATAAAACACAATTTACAGAATACACCATTGAAAGAGGATAACAGTATTATAATGGAATTATAAGATATATGAAGAATGTGATGAGGAAAATGCTAAGCAGTGTCCAGATGCAATTGGAACAGCTAGGCCATCACCATGTATGATGTCACCATGATGATATCATGCATTCCTCCCTTACCTCTGGTCTTGTTCCCATCCATCCATCCGTCCATTATCTTAACTGCTTATCCTGCTCTCAGGGTTGCGGGGATGCTGGAGCCTATTCCAGCAGTCATTGGGCGGCAGGCGGGGAGACGCCCTGGACAGGCCGCCAGGCCATCACAGGGCTGACACACACACACACACACACACACACACACACACACACACACACACACACACACACACACACACACACACACACACACACACACACAGACACAGACACACACAGTCATTCCTTGGGGCAATTTAGTACGGCCAATTCACCTGACTTACATGTCTTTTGACTGTGGGAGGAAACCGCAGCCCCCGGAGGAAACCCACACAGACACGGGGAGAACCCCTCTCAAAACAGCTGCAATAACTCCAATACTCAAGAAACCTGGTGCAGACCCCAACAATTTGAATAATTTTCGCCCAATCTCAAATTTACCATTTTTTCTAAATATTTGAAAGAACAGTCGCATCTCAGGTACACGCTCACTTGACTAACAACAATTTGAACAATTCCAGTCTGGTTTTCACTTCATACACAGTACGGAGACAGCCTTGGTGAAGATCACTAATGATCTGTTGATGGAAGCTGACTCTGGGCTCTTACCATCCTTGTCCTCCTTGATCTGAGTTCAGCCTTTGATACCATCTCACATAACATTCTCCTAGAAAGATGAGCTTCCATTGCAATAACTGGCACCCCCCTTGACTGGTTTAGATCATATCTCTCTGGCCACACTCAGTTTGTCCAACTTAAAAATTTGAGATCCAGTCCTTTCCTGTTACTACCGGTGTTTCCCGGGGTTCTGTATTGGGACCCCTCGTGTTATCATTTATCTACTACCTCTTGGCCACATTTTCAGGAAATTTGGCATTCAATTTCACTGCTACACGGATGACACCCAGCTTTATCTATCCACCGTTAACAATGTTACTCGGTTTGCATACTTTCACCTATGCAATATTAACTGTCTTCGCCCATCACTTACACCTAAAAGCACAGCCATACTCGCTCTCACCCTGGTTATATCCCGTATTGACTACTGTAATTCTATCCTCTTTGGTCTTCCCCTCAAGTGTCTTCATAAACTTCAATTGGTCCAGAATTCAGTTGCCCATATCATTACCAGAACTCCTTCCATAGATCATTTCACCCCTGTTCTTCAGCAACTCCATTGGCTCCCTGTTAAATACCATATTGACTTCAAAATCCTGCTGCTCACATTTAAGGCCCTTAATAACCTAGCTCCTTCGTATCCTTCCGAACTCCTTCATATCCACAAGCCCTCCCGCACTCTCAGATCCTTTTCTGCTCTCCAACTCACTACACCATCAGCCCACTTGACTACCATGGGGACTAGAGCTTCAGTCATTCTGCCCCTCGCCTATGGAGCTCTCTCCCACAAGACATTTGCAACATTGACTCTCTTTCAACCTTCAAATCCCATCTCAAAACGTACCTTTTCAAACTGGCATATTCAGTCTGATCCACACTTCATTGAGTTTTGTGCAGATGATGATTTTATACTTATCTGTTGTATTAACTTTTTATTGTCTACTCTACTTTGTTTTGATTTTATGCTGTCTGATACAGTGGTGCTTGTTTTTCCTGTGTTATGTAAGGTGTCCTTAAGTGATATGAAAGGTGCCCATAAATAAAATGTATCATTATTATTATTATTATGTAGACCTGACAGGAAGACAGACTACACTTGCACACAGGGGAGACTCACATCACACCATTCACATAGATGGCAGAAGACACAAGAAAAGATGATAGTCACATCGGAGAGAGATAAGGATATAACATTGAAACAGGATGACAAAATTGTATGGATTTATGAGCTACAGTGCTGCTTGAAAGTTTGTGAACCCTCCAGACATGGTCACTGTTTTTGTAAAAAACATTAAAATAAGCTTATTACACATACATCCAAATCCCAATTTGTAAAGCACACCTTCCAAATAATGGACACACACACAAAAAGTGATATATTTTCATTATTTAATTCAACAAAGGTGGTTTATTTCACAAAAACTGAAAATTTAACATGTGCAAAAGTATGTGAACCCTTGTATTAGTAGCTTGTGGCTCCTCCTTTTGCAGCCATTACTTCAACCAAATGTCTTCTGTAACCACTAACCAGTCTCTCGCATCTGCTTATTGGGATTTTTGCCCACTCCTCCTTGCAGAACTCAGCCAGTTGAGAGAGGTTGGAGGGACATCTGGTATGTACCAACTTCTTCAGCTCCCCCCACAACATTTCAATTGGATTAAGATCCGGACTTTGACTGGGCCTATCCAGAGGACGAATCCTCTTTCTCTGAAGCCATTCCTTTGTAGTTTTGCTGGAATGTTTTGGGTCATTGTCTTGTTGCACAATCCATTTTCGTCCCAGCGTCAACTCCCTGACTGATGGCAGGAGATTCTGGTCAAGAATTTGTTGATATGCCAGAGAATCCATGGTTCCTTGGATAATATGGAGGTGTCCAGGTCCAAAAGCAGCCCCAGACCTTCACATTTCCACCACCATGCTTCACTGTTGGGAGGAGGTTCTTTTCTTCATACGCAGTGTTGGCTTTTCTCCAAACATGTTGGTTTTGATTGTGACCAAATAATTCTATTTTGGACTCGTCTGTTCAGAGAATGGACTTCCAGAAGGTCTCTGGTTTGTCCAAGTGCTCTCTGGCAAAGATGAAACGGGCAGCTTTGTTCTTTTTTGAGAGCAGAGGCTTCCTTCTAGCAACCCTCCCATGAATGTCATGGCTATTCAATTTTCGTCTGATTGTAGACACATGCACATTTGTCCCAGATTCTACCAAAGAGGTCTGCAACTCTCTAGAGATGATGTGTGGGTTGGCCTTTACCTGATTTATTATTTTTCTGGTGCTTCTGGGTGATAGTTTTGATGGGCGTCCACTTCTAGGCAGAGTTGCTGTCATGTTGAAGGCCCTCCATTTGTAAATTATTTGTCTTACAGTGGATGGATGGAGCTGGAATCTTTTGGAGATGGTCTTATAGCCCTCCCCAGACTGATGGGCTATCACTACCCTCTTCTTCATGTCCTCGGATATCTCCTTTGCTCTCGGCATTTTTGATTTGTATGGGACCACAGTGGTTTGGTTGGTTTCCTCTCTCTTTTAATTAGTGCAGGCCAAACCCTTTCCCAAGGATGTCTCATTTCATTGGTCTGCTTAAATGATTAATTAAGCACCCAAATGTGTTTCACCCGAGTCTGTTCCTGCTTGACTTAACCAATGCAGCTGGGGGTTCACTTACTTTTGCACATACACTAATTCCATGTTTCATGTAGTTTTTGGGCTACTTAAACAAGTCCCACTAAACAAGTACATGCAACAGATAAACATATATCTGACATTTCATACATAAAAACTGGTGATGATAGAATAAGAAAATCATGGTAAAACAACAGAAAAATCTAAACTGCTCAAGGGGTTCACATACTTTCAAGCAGCACTGTATATTAAGAGTGAGATGAGGAGGATGCCAAGCAATGTCCAGGTGGTGACCACCATCACCATGGAGACCTGGCAGGAGGATAGACTACATGTGCACACAGGGGAGACTCACATCACATCATTCAGATATACAGGAGAGGACAGGAAGAGACATTATTCAGAGAGAGAAGGAAATATGAGAGAGAAGAGAACAGATTGCATTCATCAATAATCTATGCTCTGTAATCTCATCAGCAGGACACCGCTTGGTGAATTCGTTGGGACAGACCCACCATGCAGTACAGTTGTGAACAGTAGTGGATCTAGAGATTTTTTCCTGGGGTGGCAAAGGGGTGGCAAGACTGTGTCCCAGAGGTGGCAGCTGCCACCCCTTGCCACCCTGTAGATCCGCGCCTGTGAGGGGGAGGGGGATTCTAAATCGGCGACTTCTGTTTGAGATGAGTTTGGTGCGGGTCTCATTGACCTTCACCATGCATGTACATAAAATATACGTTAAAAACATATTATCTGATTTATAAATGGGGTGGCAACAGGGGTGGCAAGACTTTGTCCCAGAGGTGGCAGCTGCCACACCTTGACACCCTGTAGATCCGCCCCTGGTTGTGAAGTATTCAATTTAAAGGCAACCAATTGTAGGTTAAGGCAAAAAGATGAGGTTTGAATTTAGATTTAAAGGACTGAACATACTCCGATTGTCTGATGGCAACAGGCAGGTTATTCCATAAGAGTGGTGCCCAATTGGAAAAGGTCCTGCCACCAGTTGACTTCTTTTTAACTTTGGGTGCACACAGCAGCCCTGTCTTTTGAGAGCAGAGAGCTTGAGATGGAATATACGGTTTAATTGCGGTTTAATTAGACAAGTATGGTGGGACAAGCCCATTTAGGCTTTTATGTGTGGTGGCAAATTTTGTGATAAAAAGAAAATAGTCAGTCTTGTCTCTCTGACTAAGATTAATTCACAGAAAATCAGACGTATGTGGACTCAGTCTTGCCAAGGCCAGAATGAGCGCAGAGCATTAGGTACATGATTTTTTTTTATAGGGTCAGACAAACAACTTGCATATCAGGATGGAATGTGGCTTTCTGCTGACACCAGACAAAGGGAGCAGCCCCCCCCCCCCATCTGCAGGTATAGCTACTTCCCCTTCTGCCATGGGCAGGCCATCTACCAGCCATCTTTGTTGTGGGCAAGAGCACTTCTAGACTAAGGTAAACATGGAGAAAGCAGCCACTGTCTCAGCACCAAGGATGCGCCGACAGCAGCAGAAGGGTCAGTTGTAGGCAAAACATAAGTCGTATGCGAAAACATGTGAGTAGTACGTGACGTCTAACTAGAAACAAGTGGCTCCGTTTGTCTCAGTACCAAGGTTACAGCAGAACCTGTATAAGCTTGTATTTTTCTATTACAGAAGTCAACAAAAGCACCTTGAAGTCTGATCTAACATGGATTTTATTTGTGGGTGCCTTTCAGAGCACTCAAGCACACCTTACATGACACATTTAAAAAAAAAAAACCAAACATTAGAACGTTACAGTAATCAAGTCTGGATGAAACAAATGCATGTATTAGAGTCTTTGCATCAGCCATGGAGAGAAAAGACCGAATTTTAGCTATGTTACTTAAGTGAAAAAAGGCAGTCTTGGTGATTTCTTTCATGTGCTTTCAAAGGAAAGGCTGGGATCAAACGTAACACCAAGACTTTTGGCTGCCACACTTTGTTAAATCACAGCGTAGTTGAGCGTTAATGTTACTTGATCAAATTGATGTCTATGTGTAGCAGGGCCAATAACTAGCATCTCAGTTTTATCTGAAATTAAAAGCAAGAAATTTAGTGACGTCTAAATTTTCACAGCAGCCAAGCAGGCCTCTAAATTAGTAATTTGAATCATCAGCCTTTATGGGCACATACAGCTGAGTATCATCCACATAGCAATGGAAATTATTCCCTGACTGCATATTATTTGGCCAAGAGGTGAAATATTAAGAAAGAAAAGTAGATGGCCAAGAACTGAGCTCTGAGGCACGCCATATTTAACATCAGAGAATTTGTCATTTGTGATATTGGGCTATACAAATAAAATGGACTTGAATTGATGTAACATTGTTATAGCGGACACACTGTGTTCTTCCAGATAAGTAGGACTTAAGCCAAGAGAGAGTTAGGCCAGAGACACCAAAATTACAATTTACTCTATCTAATAGCTCTGCATTTAATACCATTGTACCATCTAAATTGGTATTAAAGATTAGGGACCTTGATCTTTGTAATTCCATCTTTAAGTGGTTATATGACTTTCTGAGAGCGGCATGGTTGCGCAGTGGTTAGCGCAGTCGCCTCACAGCAAGAAGGTCCTGGGTTTGAGCCCCGGGGTAGACCAACCTTTGGGGTCATCCCAAATCATCCTCTGCATGGAGTTTGCATGATCTCCTGTCTGCGTGGGTTTCCTTCGGATGCTCCAGTTTTCTCCCACAGTCCAAAGACGTGTAGGTCAGGTGAATCGGCCATATTGAATTGCCCCTAGGTGTGAAGGTGTTGGCCCTGTGATGGACTGGTGGCCTGTCCAGGGTGTTTCCCCGCCTGCCACCCAATGACTGCTGGGATAGGCTCCAGCATCCCTCGACCCCACTTGGGATAAGCGGCTTGGGTGATGGATGGATGGATGACTTTCTGACAGGCAGACATCAGACGGTGAGAGCAGGTACCAGCTACCCATCTACCTTTTTCAATGCAGGACCATGGCAGTGCTGTTGCCTTAGTCCCTTACTCTACAGTCTGTTCAAACATGACTGTGTTGACAAACATCATAACAGCATAGCGAAATTCGCAGATGATACCACAATAATTGGATCAATAAATGACAACAATGAAGATGCCTACAGGAAGGAGGTGAGGGACCTTTCAATACAGTGGCAAGATAACAACCTCTCCCTTAATGTTGAGAAAACAAAGGAGATAATTGTTGATTTTAGGAAGTGCGAAACAGTTTAGATACCAGTTTACATCAACGGTAAACCCGTTGAAATTGTGGAGAACTTCAGATTTTTAGACATTCAGATCTCACACTCCCTCTGGTCTCTAAACACCAGTTGTGTCATTAAGAAGGCACAACAGAGACTATATTCTTTCTGAAATTCAGAGTGTCCACAAAAACCCTGGTCGATTTCTATCAGACTACCATAGACCACATCCTTACTGGAAGCATACTGGTGTGGTTTGATAACCTGACTGATCAGGACCACAAACAACTGAGAAGGATAGAAAAAATGGGTTTAAAAATCATAGGAGCAGCACTGCCACAGCTTCAGGACATTTACAGCACCCATTGCAGCGACGCTCCCCATATAACCTTACAGAGCTCGAGAGGATCTGCAGAGAAGAATGGGAGAAATACCCCAAATATAGGTGTGCCAAGCTTGTAGCTTCATACCCAAGAAGACTTGAAGCTGTAATCATTGCCAAGGGTGCCTCAACCAAGTATTGAGTAAAGGGTGTGAATATTTATGTACATGCAATATTTCAGTTTTTTATTTTTAATAAATTTGCAAAAAATTTTACAAAACCTTTTTCACTTTGTCAGTATGGGGTATTGTATGTAGATTGAGGAGAAAAAAAGGAATTTAATCCATTTTGGAATAAGGCTGTAACATAACAAAATGTGGGGAAAGTGAAGGGGTGTGAATACTTTCCAGATGCGCTGTATATGACAATAAAGTGTACTTGACAATGATAAATGGTGTCAAAGGCTGCACTAAGGTCCAGTAATAGCAGCACAGATGTTGAACCAGAGTTCATAACAAGTAGAAGATCGTTCACCACTCTGGTCAGAGCAGTTTCAGTGGAGTGACAGGGCCTTAATGCCGACTAAAAAGATTCATATAAATAGTTTTTTCTATATGGGTCAAAAGTAGTTTGTTACACAACTCTCTGCAGTTCTTTAGAAAAGGATGTAAGGTTAGAAACTGGTCGATAGTTATCAAGAGACCCTGTGTTTCCATAGTAACTATCACTGACACCACTGGACAACTGACAAAAAAAGGAGGAAACTATGGCTCATGATTTGTGGTTTGCTATCAACATTATGAAATGAGCAATGAGAAGAGTTTTTAGAGACTTTTTTAGAGCCATTACTACATTCATCAGTAAATTTTACTATGAACATGTCTTTGTCACTGTTGTATTCTTCTGGAAGATGAGTTTTTTGCTGTAGTGAATGCAGCCGAGCAGCTTGTAAGTGCTTGCTTTGTCAGCAATGTTTTTTAGTTTGAAAAGTCTTAATTCACCCAGAATACATTGCAGATTTGACAACAATTAGTCTATCACTTGTTATACTTCAAATAGACGTCTTAACAAGTGATGTTAGAAGTCTACCTTTGTGCACTCACTCATCGACGGGATGAAGCCATTGTTGAACGTCTTGATCGGAAGTTGACTCACAGTTTCACTGGTGAAACTGGCACGTGAATGTATACGTATTTCCACTTAGGCAAGACGACGAGTGTGAACCAAAGAGGTTTGGAAACACGGATGCGTTCACACCACACTAACAATATGGTCACATGCATCACCACTGTCCAACTGTGAATGTGGGTTTGGGTGTTGGATTCTCAGTGTGTCAACTGTGTGTTTAACTAACCTGATCACACGAGAGGTGTTATAGCCAGGTATAATCTGGCTGCATAATAGGGCGTATATTTCCTCTGCAGCATGACACAGAGATGACTCAAGATGAGCTGGCTGGAAAGTCAGCAGCAGTTAAGACTGCTTTGAGTTGTAGGACAGCCGATCAAGGAATAGGATTGTGTTTTGTTAAATATGAATATTTTAATATGGAATAGTAAACTGGTTAGCTCTAGTCGTCTCCGTGTCCCTCCATTCATCAGCTGATGGCAGCCATATTTTAGAAGATACAGATTTCTCCACCATGACATTGCTCCGTTTGTGTGAGTACATCAGTCCATAAGTAGAGCGAGGGTGTTAAACGCTGGTGGGAGCATATTGATCGCTGTCCCACAAGTTATTCCTCCTCCTCTTCGATGCCTGTCTCACATAATATCGTCTGGTTGTTTGGAATCAAACCAAACCACGTTACGCAAAATCAACTGCACTGTTGTACTGCAATACAATTTTATTTTGGAAACTTCTACATTTCCCTGGATTTTACCCTCTACCATTAATATATCTTCCCTGAGCAAGAGCATCCAGTCTCCTCTCATTTGCTTTTTACTTATTTAACTGGGCTCCGCAGCTTCACCTCAAAAACGCTGCCCATTTGCATCAGCTCAGTAACACTAATATCTCAGTGACCCATATATTTCAAAACCCCTCCAGTTAAGATGTTAAAATTATGCCACATAAGCTCTGATGCGGAAAGCAAACACACACACACACACACACACACACACACACACACACACACACACACACACACACACACACACTGATGCGTCATCCTGAGTCTCCATCAGGCTTCACCGTGCACACATTTACAGTTTCATTTTTTATAATGAAAAGGTTTGACAGGTGATAAGTGTTAAATTGTACATTTTTAGCTGGCATTGCACATTGCTATCCATCCAGGGGTCCTCTCCCCGAGTGCATGGGACTTATTGCACTTGTGGGGGTCATTGTTGTAGTTTTGGCAGTTGCTCTACGTAACTGTACAGTTTCGATGTTTCGTTAAAAGTTGTTACACGCCGGTGAAAGTTGTCGTTAATTTGCGCCAACATTGGATGGCTTCTGGAAATTTCAAAGTGCCACCGGCGTTCGACAAGAGAAAATGATATGAAAGCTGGAAAAACGAGGTAGAAATGAGGACACGTGTGACAGAACTGGACAAGAATGAGTCCTTGTTGCTTCGTCCTGGCAGAATGAGGTGACCATGATAATGTGTTGCTATGATTAGTTCACTGTGCCTTGCTTTCATTAAGTGTAGGCGCTGCTTTGGCAGACAGGTGTATCTAGGGCAGTATGGCACTAGGTGAAGTGCCTGTGACCTAAGAGACCTGATGGCAGAGTGGCCGTTTCTTATGCAAAGTGTGGCGGTGTGGCTTTTAAGGGTGTGAAACTCGTTTGCTCAAGTCCAGGTCACTAGCCGACCTTTATTCATCAGTCATTCATCAGTTGAGAGGGCTCTTATCAGCAGCACAGACATTTTACTGAATGTTCGCTTTGTGTGTGTGCGTTTGGCCTTTTATGTTTGCTATGAGACTTGTTAAATCTATTTGACACTCACAGTTGCCAACATCAGCCTGCAACCCAGTATTACTTCTCTGCATGAAACAAAAGCTTATACGCGATTTTTACTTTGACACATTCCCACTTGTATTTTATGTGTTAGTGTATTTTAGTCAATCAACCAATGAATCAGATTTTATTTGTATAGCACTTTTCATACAAACAAATGAAACACAAAGTGCTTCACACAATAAAACGATGAAATCAATAAAATCTCCCCCCTCACAAATAAATAAAAAGTACAGGCAAATTTTATAAAAGTACAAACAAGTTTAAAACGGAGTTAGTAAAATAAATAAGTGTCATAAACACTGATTAATTAAACGTAACAACAGAGCAGAATATATAAAAATAGCAAAATATATAAAACACACACACACACACACTATTAATTTAGCTATAGGTTGTTTTAAAAAGTAAGGTTTTTAACCTGCTTTTAAATGTGTCCAGTGTGGGGGCCTCTCTCAGGTCCTCAGGCAGGACGTTTTAGTGATTTTGTTTTTGTCATTCCGTTTATTTAGACGGTGCCGGGGCCAGATTAACAAGAACTTTTCTTAAGAAAAAAGTTCAAGGTGTTTCTTAACTGCAATTCATCCAGCCATTATCTCAACCACTCATCCTGCTCTCAGGGTCGTGGGGATGCCAGAGCCTATTCCAGCAGTCATTGGGCAACAGGTGGGGAGACACCTTGGATAGGCTGCCAGGCCATCACAGGGCCGACACACACAAACACTCACACATTCATACCTGGGGACAATTAAGTATGGCCAATTCACCTAATTTACATGTCTTTTGGACTGTGGGAGGAAACCGGAGCCCCCGGAGAAAACCCACGCAGAAACGGGGAGAACATACAAACTCCACACAGAGGACAACCCAGGATGACCCACCGAGGTTGGACTACCCCGGGGCTTGAACCCAGGATCTTCTTGCTGTGAGGCAGCCGCGCTAACCACTGCGCCCCCGTGCCGCTAACTGCAATTCTCTAGCTCTTAATTTTTTTTTTTGTTCTTTCTTTTTCTCCCCAGTTGTATTTGACCAACTACCCCACTCTTCCGAGCAATCCCGGTCACTGCTCCACCCCCTCTGTCTATCCGGGGAGGGCTGCAGACTACCACATGCCTCCTCCGATACATGTGGAGCCGCCAGCCGCTTCTTTTCACCTGACAGTGAGGAGTTTCACTAGGGGGTCGTAGCATGTGGGAGGATCACATTATTCCCCCCAGTTCCCCCTCCCCCTGAACAGGTGCTCCGACCAACCAGAGAAGGTGCTAGTGCAGCGACCAGGACACATAGCAACATCCGGCTTCCTACCCACAGACATGGCGTCTGTAGGGACGCCCAATCAAGCCGGAGGTAACACGGGGATTCGAACCGGCGATCCTCGTGTTGGTAGGCAACAGAATAGACCACCATGCCACCCGGGTGCCCTGCATCTCTTAAATTTATTAAGAGAAAAGTTGAAAAGCTTTTTTTTGAGATTTTGCAGTGAACCCAACCTTTTTTTAACTTCTCAGATTTCGCTGAGGATGAAGGTGGGCATTTGAGAGGATATTCCTGCTGAAGAGTTCTGTGAATATGTTCCCGAGGCGTGGTGAGATTTGACGGTGTACACACAAAGACAAATGCAGACACAATGTGGGGTTGCAAGATTCTCAGACTAGTCAACTATCTGCACATTAACGACTCTTAAGTTAATCTAAATTAAATGTCAAAGTCTTAGATCCCTTTTGTCTTGAACAATTTATAAGGTTTACCCTGATTAGGACTTATTCACAAGTCATATTTTGGGGTAGTCAACTCACAGAAGGTTAACCCGGTGATTTCTGAGCAGAAAATGATGCAACCAAACTAAAATGGCTGCAGCTCTTGAACACTTTTGAAAGTGCGTATGTGTAATCAGGGTTACCTTTCTTTCCATGCAGGGTAAACCTTTGTTGTTTGATCCTGAAGTTTCAGATTTAATCTCAGTATTACTAAAATGGAGATGAAAAAGTTCAAAACACAGTTTAAATTTAATTTTATATTTACCTAAAAGAGAAATCATTATCTGAGTGAAAATAACGTGCTTTGTCTTGTGAGCCTATGACTCTGAAGCCACTGCCCCAAGTCTTAACCAGTTGGCTCTTCGAATATGATCCATCCATTCCATCCATCCATTATCCAAACTGCTTATCCTGCTCTCAGGGTCGTGGGGATGCTGCAGCCTATCCCAGCAGTCATTGGGTGGCAGGTGGGGACACACCCTGGACAGGCCACTAGTCCATCACAAGGCTCACACACACACACACACAAGGCTCACACACACACACACACACACACACACACAAACACACACACAGCTAGGGACAATTTAGTATGGCTGATTCACCTGACCTACATGTCTTTGGACTATGGGAGGAAACTGGAGCACCCAGAGGAAACCCACGCAGACAAAGGGAAAACATGCAAATTCCACACAGAGGATGACCCGGGATGACCCCCAAGGTTGGATTATGCTGGGGGTCAAACCCAGGACCTTCTTGCTGTGAGGCGACCGTGCTAACCACTGTGCCACCATGCCGCCCTGAATATGAATATTTAGCACCAAAATGTTAGCATTTTACATTGTTTTTATCATGATTATACATGGGCAGATCTGCAATATGCCCATTTGGAGTCTCCAATTGATAACTTTGTGTGAAATGATGTTATGGGGCTTTTGGTGTTTGCAAAACAAAATGTTTTTGTACCTTTCATACAGATATGGCATGTGAGAAAATTTAACCAAAAACATACTCGTCTGGGTCAGATGGCAGTCAGAGTTAGTGCCCTATCAACCAGACTACCTGCTGCTGCTGCCCACATCAATCCATCCATCTATCCTTCCATCCGTCTGTCCATCCGTCTGCTTACACCAAAGGAACATATTCACTGTAATCGATAGCCACTCGCTAAGACCTGGAAACATCGAGCCTCAAGCTCTCACTGACCCACTTTTTCAGATGGATGTGGGAGGAGAAGAGAACAAGGAAGGTCTCTCTCTTTTTCTCCTTCCTGAGAGAGAGAGAAAGTAACTTCAGTCTGTATTGGCAGACTATTAAAAACACCTCATGCCATGTGTGTCCTAGTTATACTGTATATGCAGTACTTGTTAGTTAGTTATGTCAGAGGGTGTTGATGATGCCTGGGATGTTTTTCTCACTGTAATGCCATTTGTCCCTTTCTTCTGAAATCTGTGATAGTGAGTAGAAACTATAAGTTTTAGGCCTGATGTGCCACCCAAAGCCTCATCAGTGTAGTTATAGTAGCTCTCCAATGGGATGACATACCCAATACTGCACACTTTTTATGTACATGTATTCATTGACTTCTTCTTTCAGCTTATTCCCTTTTCCCTGTTTCTCAGGGGCAACCACAGCAGATTTTACAGTTTCCATCGGTACCCTGTGAGGGCACAGCACCAATGGCGGCCTTTATTAACCTGTTCCTCAACTGATTCGGTATGGTCTTGTTAATCCGCATAATGATTAGGCAAAGTTTTACGTCGGATGCCCTTCCTGACACAACCACTAACTCTATGGATGGGGGCACAGGTAAAGCGCTGGATGCCATCCCAGTATTCATGGAGTTGCACCCATACCTGTCACCTGATGTATTCATTGACTACACCTTGCAATAAATTGGCGTAGAAAACTGTTAAGTTTAAAAAGAAATCTTTGAAATTTTAAACATGGGTTTTCACTGAGGAAAAAACACAAAAAGTCCAGGTGACCTGATGTTGCTCTTTTAGGAAAAGACTTGTCATTTAGATGTTTTTCATATGGACTTATGTTTTAATCATACAAAGAGCTGAAGTTTTCCTGTTTCCCTCAGACGAAAGAGCTAGACGGATGCCTGTTTAAAGATTTGACTCATCACCGAGATTTGTTGAATAATTTTGTTGAGATTATAGCTGCAGAGAATTTTAATGAGCTCCCGTTCTGCTGGTCATCGTAGGCGATGTCAGCCATGCTGGAAGTGGGAATACTGCAAACGACGCGTTCCTTTGGAAAGTACAGCCGTGTCTTTTGGCCTGTGGGCACCGACTCCATGCTGGCTGAATGAGTCACAGGATTTATTTTTCCTCTGTTGCTCTCCCTGTCATTCATACAGACCCCCACCTTCTTTGCTTTCCTACTGACACCACATTGCCCTCATTTGCAGACTTACCGTGAGCAGATTTAAAATGAAAAGAGAAAATAAAAGTACACAATGTCCTGTGCAGGGAGCCTTACAGTTCACAGCCTCTTTCAATTAGCCCCATGAAAGGCTCACTTTTCCCAGGATTCCTTTTTCCCAGTCCTACAACCCTAATGGGATAGGTCAACACACTGTAATAGCTTTTTAAGTGTTTGAGTGTGTGCATCGGTGTGTGTATCTGCAGGAAAGTCCCATTTGAATGCAGGTCTGTGGTGTGGTGTGGTGTGATGTTCAGTTCACAAGGCCAGAGCCAAAGCCACAAATTTACTTTAGCTCTATGTTGAGCACTCAGGTGACAGAGGTAAACACCATTACCCATGTACGCAGTGTATCCCTCCAGATGACCGCCATTTGGTACATCACGTTTAGCCCATCTGGAGAAGCCGATTCTGCAAAATGGAATTCCCCAAAACACTGTTTGGGGCCATTTAGGTACCCAAACCTACATCTGAGGCATTTCTTTATGACCGAGGGTAAAATCCAGACAATGATGCCTGTATCACTCAAACCCTCTGCTCTCTTTTTAGTTAAACAAGGACACAGCTCACCACTTTGTTAATAATGCTCCTGATGTATGTATTAAATGTGGCCTAGAAGAAGGCACCTTATTGCACTGCCTTTGGAGCTGCCCAAAAATGAAACAGTGCTGGGAAAAGGTCATACAAACTATATCCGATATCTCTATTGGGTTGCCTGTCTGCCCTCGGGTATTTATGCTTGGACTACTTCCACATGAGTTAAGACTGTCAGGTGCAAATAAAAAACATAATTTTATGCTCCCTTCAGGCTGAACACTGTCTGGAAGAGTATTGAGGCACCTACAGCTGAACATTAATTGGTTCAGAAGTTTTCCCAACTGTTTAGCTGTGGAAAAACTGACCTATGCCACCAAGGAGAAAATACGAAACTTTTTTTAAAATATGGGGACAATTTATTAAATGTATTGAAAGTCATCTATCAAGATGTTTATTGAGTATTTCAAAAATGAGAACGTTGTAAAGTATAAAGATAATGTCATATTATTCAGCATAACATTGCAGAATTGCAGATTCCTTTTCTTTCTCAGTGTTCAAATTCAAGTACTTTATTTGTCACATGCACAGAAATACAAGGTAAAACATGCAGCGAAATGAAGAGGGGTACTCCGTCTGTCATTGTGTGAAGACATAGACCTACATAAAAGACAAAAGATCAGCCCAGTGTGTGTGTGCGCATGTGTGCGTGCGTGTAGACATTTTTTGTGTGTTTTGCACAGGGTGATGTGATGTGCCTGCTGCAGTAGTGCAGTAGTTAGAGGAATGATGTGTGCTTGCTTACCGCCTGCTTTTTTAACCTCTCGCTTACAGCTTGCTACCGCTGGCTAGCCCTTGTGGTGAACAAGAAAGCAGCCCAGTGCATAAGCCTTCTCCAGCCAGTACATAGCCTCTCCTTTGCCAAGACCCCTGCTAAGCCTCCTTCTGGCCACATATGGTAACTGGGTGCCTTGCGGCCTCAGACAAACTTGGTAGGGGATCTCAGGGCTGCAGTGGTCCTCAGATGCTGTTTATGGCCAACCACAGCCCTGCTGCCTTGTGGGAAGTCTATTGAGACAAAGGCTAGGGGAGCACACCCTGAGAGAAAAGCAATGTGTTTGGTGGTACACATTAGGTGGTTCTTCGACAATCTGGAGTTTTCGGCAGCCTTCTGCAGTCATGATGGGTGACTGGTTGTCCTGGGTATAAGCCCTTGCCACCAGGACCAACCTGTCATGGCAAAGACAGTGCTACTGAGAACTGCGCAACCCCTGTGGCACTCTAAAAATCTCCTTGTGTAGGTCTCCACCTCTTACCATGGTGTACAATATCCAGCCTTATATCTGGTTGAAGTCTGGTAGCATTGGGGTGTCTGGCAATGTGAGCAGGGTAGAATTGGCCTGGGAGCACCTAGTCAGAGCCCTGCACATCAGCGGCACAGGGTATATGGTCGCTAGCAGCTGGGATTGAGTGGCAGCTGCTTTTGGTAGTCCCCCGTGTGACTGGGCAGCCTTATTTAGGGACCACGTTGCTCACCCCAATTGAGAAGGGGCCAGGAAAGGTGGCCTAAAAATTGTCCACTCTACCAACCTCCTGGGTAGGTTACCGCACCTACTGGGAATTCCATCCTGTGGTAAAAACAAGAAAATGATCCCATTAAAATTGGCAACATGGAATGAATGTTAGATCTCTCCTTGATAATGATGGCAACAGACCACATCGAAGGACTGCACTGATTTCTGAGGAACTGAGATGCTACAACGTGGACATTGCTGGCCTCAGTGAAACTTGGAAAACTTGGAACAATGGTGAATCTTTCCAGGAGTGGCCGGCTGACCAAACTTCCTCTAAGTGCAGTGACGACTCATCCACCCATCCATCCATCCATCCATCCATCCATCCATCCATCCATCCATTATCCAAACCACTTATCCTACTCTCAGCGTCGTGGGGATGTTGGAGCCTATTCCAGTCATTGGGCGGCAGGCTGGGTGACACCCTGGACAGGCCGCCAGGGTGTCATGTTACTTATTCCATGTTCTTCCAAATGTTCTATGCACTGGGAAAAGTTAGGGTAGGGGTGAAGCCTTTTTGATTTATGTCCACAATTATTATTATTATTTTAAAAAAAAATTGTTTTGCTTTTACAAACTAAAGGCTAAAGCTTGTTAGTATTTCTATGGACACTAAAGGCTTTCCAGTAACTCGGGTCTTAGTCAGGTGCTCCTGTTTTGACAGATTTGGGACACCAGGCTGAGGTGACAAGCAACTCTTTTTCCAGTCATTGTTGATACAAATCAATCAAATGTTTCTTGAAAAAAAAACCGCACTGAATATTGTGTGTTGTTCTGTGTTATGAGTTCATGCATGTGTCGTGGAAGGGTGCAGTTGTATACACTCACCGGCCACTTTATTAGGCACACCTGTCCAACTGTTCGTTAACAAAAATTTCTAATCAGCCAATCACATGGCAGCAACTCAATGCATTTAGGCATGTAGACATGGTCAAGACGATCTGCTGCAGTTCAAACCAAGCATCAGAATGGGGAAGAAAGGTGATTTAAGTGACTTTGAACGTGGCATGGTTGTTGGTGCCAGACGGGCTGGTCTGAGTATTTCAGAAACTGCTGATCTACTGGGATTTTCACGCACAACCATCTCTAGGGTTTACAGAGAATGGACCCGAAAAAGAGAAAATATCCAGTGAGCGGCAGTTCTGTGGGCGAAAATGCCTTGTTGATGCCAGAGGTCAGAGGAGAATGGCCAGACTGATTCGAGCTGATAGAAAGGCAACAGTAACTCAAATAACCACTCATTACAACCGAGGTATGCAGAAGAGCATCTCTGAACGCACAACACGTCGAACCTTGAGGCAGATGGGCTACAGCAGCAGAAGACCACACCGGGTGCCACTCCTGTCAGCTAAGAACAGGAAACTGAGGCTACAATTCGCACAGGCTCACCAAAATTGGACAATAGAAGATTGGAAAAACGTTGCCTGGTCTGATGAGTCTCGATTTCTGCTGCGACATTCGGATGGTAGGGTCAGAATTTGGCATCAACAACATGAAAGCATGGATCCATCCTGTCTTGTATCAACGGTTCAGGCTGGTGGTGGTGGTGTAATGGTGTGGGGGATATTTTCTTGGCACACTTTGGGCCCCTTAGTACCAATTGAGCATCGTGTCAACGCCACAGCCTACCTGAGTATTGTTGCTGACCATGTCCATCCCTTTATGACCACAGTGTTCCCATCTTCTGATGGCTACTTCCAGCAGGATAACGCGCCATGTCATAAAGCTCGAATCATCTCAGACTGGTTTCTTGAACATGACAATGAGTTCACTGTACTCAAATGGCCTCCACAGTCACCAGATCTCAATCCAGTAGAGCACCTTTGGGATGTGGTGGACCGGGAGATTCGCATCATGGATGTGCAGCCGACAAATCTGCAGCAACTGCATGATGCTATCATGTCAATATGGACCAAACTCTCTGAGGAACGTTTCCAGTACCTTGTTGAATCTATGCCACGAAGGATTAAGGCAGTTCTGAAGGCAAAAGGGGGTCCAACCCGGTACTAGCAAGGTGTACCTAATAAAGTGGCCAGTGAGTGTATATCTTTCATATGTTTTCCCACACAGCTGATTGCTACTGACAGGTGAATCAAGTGGACTCGGTAGTAGAGCCCATAGCGAATACCATCTGCCACCAAGTCACATGTGATAGTGACACACTGTGATTCTCACACTGACTGTCTTCCCTTCTCTCTCAGAGACGCTGTATATGCTGCCTGAAGATACAGATAACAGACGAGCAAGAGCTCATATGTAGTCGATAAAAAAGGAAATAGCATGTAAGGCTTGAATTTATTCTGTGATGATTTGCTAGTGTTACTGTGGTGGATTAATTAAAAACAGTACTACTGGTCTGCGAACTAGACAGATGACTGGCGTTTAAGGGATGTGGCTGGCAGCAATCACACATTTTTTGGGGATTTCTTTCCAGATTTAATCAAACATCCATTCATCCATTATCCAAGCCGCTTATCCCAGTTGGGGTCGCGGGACGCTGGAGCCTATCCCAGCAGTCATGGGCGGCAGGCGGATAGACACCCTGCGGATTCCTCCCACAGTCCAAAGACATGTAGGTCAGGTGAATCGGCCATACTAAATTGTCCCTAGGTGTGAACGTGTCGGCCCTGTGATGGACTGTTGGCCTGTCCAGGGTGTCTCCCTGCCTGCCGCCCAATGACTGCTGGGATTAATCAAACATTTATAGAGTTTTATGAAAAACAAAAATTTAAGGCATATACACAATATCAGGGATTAGTCACTCAAACGTTATGATAAACAAAGACATTGTTAAACTTTAAATCTAACAAACCACTTTAACAAAACTTTTTTCCATAAATAACACCATAGAATTATTAGGCACTGACATGTTTGCTTGAAAAAGTGTAACGTGGCTGTTTTCAGAAGGAAAAATATTTTTAGCAATAGAACTTAATTTTCTCACCTCATTCATGATGGATGTCTGTTGCCCTCAATATCTGCAATGCAGCTTATACAGTCTTGCAGAAAACCTGAGTGTAAATGTTGTACTCCAAACTTGATATTTTCTGCTTCGTGTGGCACGACAGCCTGAAGTTATAAAAATGTATAGTCAGCAGGTAAAACTGTGTGTTTTTCTCGCCTAATTAACACCAGTTAAAGATGATGCAAAAACTTTTTTCAATACCGTGATGAAACCAACTTGGAAACATTCTCCTACCAGCTGCTCCCCATTTATGACGCATGACCCTTTAGATTGGTTTTGCTACTAGCAAGACTGTACATTGGAAATGAAATAAATAGTGTACTCTTTGTTAGATCCTTTGGGGATCGCCAGTTCGAATCCCCGTGTTACCTCCGGCTTGCTCGGGCATCCCTACAGTCACAATTGGCCGTGTCTGCGGGTGGGAAGCTGGATGTGGGTATGTGTCCTGGTCACTGCACTAGTGCCTCCTCTGGGCGCCTGTTCGGGGGGGGGGCGGGGGGACTGGGGGAATAGCGTGACCCTCCCACGCACTACGTCCCCCTGGTGAAACTCCTCACTGTCAGGTGAAAAGAAGCAGCTGGCCACTCCACATGTATCGGAGGAGGCATGTGGTAGTCTGCAGCCCTCCCTGGATTGGCAGAGGGGGTGGAGCAGAGACCGGAACGGCTCGGAAGAGTGGGGTAATTGGCCAAATTCAATTGGGGAGAAAAAAGGGGGGGGGGTTATAGATCGTTTAGCAGAGTTAGCACCTGGTTCCTTGGAGTGGTGTCAGTGTTGGAGGTGGCTGTTGAAACTTCCAGCTGCCTGCTTCACCCCCTCCTTGCCAAACATTTTAAAGAACTTCCAGATGCAAAACATAAACTGATCTTCACTGCGGTTGTCGTGTCCTTACCACCGTAGTGACAACAGCACAGCAGGAAAAACTGACTGAAACATGATGCCGATGTGTTGTTGACAATCAGTATGACTGTACAACAGTGTTCCCAGTGGTCCCAGGATCCATTTTTACAAGGGTGGGAACTGTTTACTGCTGAGCTGACAGCACACCAGCCATAATGGCTGCTACGCTTGGTGGGTAGTCCCAGAAAATCAGTGTCAACAGGTCTGTTTCTCTCTGCCTCCTACACCCAACTACGTCACAACACTGTTCTGCTGGAAGACTGGCTGTCTGTCCAACAGAACAGCCACATCGTCTTCACCCTTCAAATGGATAAGGTAACTTTGATAAATGGAGGAAAGTCATAGATTGCAGCTTTAAAACTAATGTGAGTTAACTACTATTAAAAAAAAACAACCCCGCAACTGTGAGCCAGGAGTACTCATCACCTACAGACCGATCTCCAACCTTTGGTTCTATTCAAAAATACCGAAAAGAAATAGTGGTTAAACACTTGACTACTTATGTGTCTGGGAACAAGCTTTCTGGACCATTTCAATCCACAGACAGACTTTTCACTCTACTGAAACCTCGCTTACTAAAGGGATTATGACCTTTTGCTTGCATTGGATTCTGACCCCAGCTCAGTGTCAATGCTATGTGGTTTTAGTTTAGCCTTTGACAACCCTGTAACACAGATTAACACTACAGTAACAAACAAGGCTCCAACAGATTAAGAAAGAAAACACTGCGGCAAGGAATGGTTTAAAACAAGAAGGTTGTCCTATGATGATCTTCTTCTAATTTGGCCAAGTTGCACGGAGGTTTAGCCCAAAACTGCTGCCAAAAAGATCTTTTTTTTGTACATGAGAAAGTCGTTCATTTCTGAAAAACAAATGTTCTTGAATAAAAGCTGTTTTTTATTCATGAATGTGTTGAATTTGTTGCGTTATTTGAAGAAAGAGAATCTAATGGGAATGTGTGAACATTCGGAGGTGTAACAGGAACAAACTATGGAAATGTTCCAAGTGGGGCTGAATACTTTCTTAATGGACTCTCCATTCGCCTGTACTATCCATTTCGGATGTGTTTGGAGTTGAGATACGGCACAATTCAGACACAGCCGATGGGAATGTTACCATTAATGTCAATGGGTCCACATGTGCAATGAGCCGCAACTGCCCACAGGGGAGCCGCTTATTATTTGGTCTTTGAACTTTCACTCTGTAAATATTTCATTACTGAAACGTGAGGGCAAGACATTTTTCGACTGTCAGGTTGATCAAATCAAGCCCCCATGATTCTCCGTGGCTCATTATACTTTGTTTTTCTTAAACCCAGAAGCCAACCGAATGCACTAACATGTAGTCCTGTGTCGATGATTCAGCCTCTAAACAGAAGTTAAGGAGTAAACTCCAGAAGGACTCGGCGTTGTGTGTCGCTCTCTGTAACGGCTGCTCTTTCTGGAGCGCAGCTGCATTTTGTACTGTGGCCACTGATCGGCAATATGGCCTTTTCCACCAGCTTGGACACAAATGCTACCTTCAAGAAACCTGACGTGTGTTTCATTGAGGTTTTATTTATACCTTAGATCTGTCTCCTCTCTCAAGCTTTTTGTGTTTTATTGTGCATTTGTTGTTATATAACATGCAAGGTAGGTAATTCTGATAGTGTATAGTTTTATTTCTTTAGTATGTTTTCTTTCTTGCAATATAATACAATGGCTTTGCAAACCATGGTAGCTGAGAGGCTTTCCCTTCTGTTGGTGTATTTTCATTTCACTGAGGACACCTTTTTAATTAACTGACAGAATTTACAATGTAATTTGCTGAGAGTCTCCGTTATCTTCAGTGGCATTCGGCAACACCAAGCAGCTGCTAACTTTTGCATTTTTAAACATTACAACAAATGCACCAGTTATTCAAAGGGTTCCATGATTTACCCATCACAGAAAAACAGGTCACCAAGTGCATACATTCAAGTATATCTTCGCTATCTTTAAACCTTGTTTCAGATGTGATTTTGAATATGGTTATTTTGCATGTGAAAGCTGCAATGTAATGTTTTCCATTAGCAAGTCTTACATTGGGGCGGCACGGTGGCGCAGTGGTTAGCATGGGTGCCTCACAGCAAGAAGGCCCAGGGTTCGAACCCCGGGGTTGTCCAACTTTGGGGGTTGCCCTGGGTCATCCTCTGTGTGGGGTTTGCATATTCTCCTCGTGTCTGTGTGGGTTTCCTCCGGGTGCTCCGGTTTCCTCCCACAGTCCAAAGACATGTAGGTCAGGTGAATCGGCCGTACTAAATTGTCCCTAGGTGTGAATGTGTCGGCGCTGTGATGGACTGGTGGCCTGTCCAGGGTGTCTCCCTGCCTGCCACCCAATGACTGCTGGGATAGGCTCCAGCATCCCCGCGACCCCGATTGGGATAAGCGGCTTGGATAAATGGATGGATGGAAGTCTAACATTGCAAGAAGGTATGTGGGCACATCTCCAAGTGATAACATTAGCCTCAGGCCTTTAGAAACAGTATTGCTGAGGTCAAGAGGAAGGTCCAGTCCGTACACAATAGTGTTCTGCACAGTATACGTGCACATTTGCACAATCATAAATGCAAACTGCAGCCCTCAACCTTCTTCAGATGTCAAAACGGCAAAAAACAACCTAGACAAAAGAGGAAAAAAAACATGCTAAACGAAGCATATGTAACGAAAGTCCATAAATGTACTGCCTACTTCAAATGTTACACAGTAGTCTTATATGATCTCTGGTGGAAAACATGATGCTGCCCTTGTAGCAAGGCCACCTGCAGAGACGGCTTACACCTCACTAACACAAATTAAGGATGCATACTGATCTTGTTAAACCCCCTGCAGACTGGAGAGCAATGTGTGTCCGCATGGGTGGAAGGTAATGAGAAGCTGAACAAACCAAATTATGATGCGCACAAACATACACACACACCAACCACTGGCACTACCCTTTCACGCACCCTTTTTTCCTCATCTTCAAGGTTACCCCCTATCACTGAGATTTACTTTTGTCCACAGTCACTCTTTTATCGCCTCTTCTGTATGGGGAAATGTGAACTTGCTCTTGGCAATACAAAGACCCCGAATTGTACTTCTCAATATTTGTCATGCAGGGATGAAAGGTTCACAACAGTGTCCCCCCCCCCCCCGGTCACACCTCTCATCCCTCCGTTTCTTCACAATTGGCAAACAGGCAATCATCTCCTCGTGACCATTCACAGAACATTGAAGGAAGACACCTGCTCTTTGTAAGATGAATGACGACTCCGCGTGACGTGGCGCCCTCTCTGGAATTTCATTTTCCACTTCTGTCTGGAGCGGGAGCTGAGGTCTTCGTTGAAGATTGAGGTCAATTTTTTTGTGGGGACTGGAATTAAAAATGCAGTGCATGGATTACATTTCAATCGCTTTTGTTTTTATTTGGCAGGTCTCTTTTTTAAATGAGAAATGACATCTTAAAGGATAAATAAAGAGTAAATAGAGTCTTAAAGTGAGATAATGCAGTTGCATTTGGCTTTCGGGTTGCCAGATTTTCATAGAAACTGCTGGTTAGGAAATAAAATGAGCTGTCCAGTGAGCGTCAAGATTGATAAAATATGGTGGCCAGTACATGCATACAACGCCAGATTAACCCACTCCTTTTTGTATTTGGTCATTTCCTTGTAGGAATATAGCGTCATGACCAGGGGTGCACATAATTTTTTTGGTCTGGTTCTCAAAGGAGCACCTGAGGTTCTTGCTTGGTGCGCATCTTTTTTTAAATGCATTTTTCCATGACCCACCCACCTCACAAAATGAACAAAATATGAGGGATATGTGGATAACATTACATGTACTTTAATTTCAATTTAAAATGAATAAAAGCAGTAGGTTACAACAAAATGTCTGTTCTTTAAAGTGCCATACATGTGACTTTCAAATGAAATTACTGCTCTTCAAGCACTGAAAACTAAATATACAAATGACTGCTTTTTCAAACACTGAAAACCAAATCAAACTCACAACAGATACTGCTATTTAAAGCACTGAAAGTTCTGTTATCCTACAGGACATCATCGTCATCATCATCACTCCCCTCCAGACTGTCTTCCTCTATTTCAAAAACACCAGATGTACTAGGCCTGCTCCTTTCTCGCTGCTTCAGCCTGCGATTAGCTGTTTGCATCCACAAGTCTACTGCTGGCTTTGGGTCAAAGGTTTCTGTTGTGAACTTAGATAAGTGGATGTGCATTAGAGATGAGAGGCGATAGTCTGACAGGCAGGATCTGTACTTGTTTTTTTATTATATTCAGGTGTGAAAATCCCCTCTCACACGCAGCACTGCTCAAGGGCAGTGTAAGAGACAGCAGAAGGACTTTCTGAATGTTGGAGTAACTGCCTGGGTTGCTGGTGTTCACTACATTGACTAGGTCATGCACAGAGGAGGCTGCCAAATGTTTTCCAGCTTGCTTTAAATGCATCCATTCTCTTAAAGTTGAATCTTTGTCAACATGCATGCTGGCCTCATATTTCTCAAGGATGTTACTAAGTGTTGTGTTGCCAAAACCGTGGAGGTCTTTCATTTCATTAGGCCAAGTTGTAGGATCAAAAATCAAAAAGTCATCGCATGACTTGAGGGATTCATATCTGCTTTCAAATTCATTAATTAAAGCTCTCAACACATCAATCTTATCCCTGTCAGCTTCAGCATGTGCCACAGTCTCCTCCCTGTACTTGCCCTCACTGCCCATCAGTAGCGTCAACTGTCCAATAGCAACCATGAGCTCATCTTTGCATTCACCAATAGTCAGATTGTCTTTCTGGAACCTGAGATAGGTGAACTGTAAAATGTTCCCAACATCAAGCATGTTGGCTAGGAAACAACGAAAACGCTCTGTGCAGATATGTTTTAGGCTACTGTCATCACTTGTTGCCACTTGGATCTGAATGGCTGGTAACATTCTCCATATTTTAAACAGAGTCTCTTGTCTCCATGCAGACCATCTGATGTTGTGGAACTTACCTAGTTTGACTAAATCAATGGCTTTCTCCTCACATATCTTTTGTAGTTGTGCAATTCGTTTTGCACCCCCTTTCTTTAAGTAAAAACTTAGCAAAGTGATGATAGATTTATTAAATGACTCACAGTATGGGACCGCACGATCAGCTGATTTAGCGCAGTTCTCTAACGTGTGGGCGGTGCACAGGATATGCACAAGGGAATCCCCGATATCCACCATCTGACGTAATTTGGGAATGACCCCGTTGTAAACTCCAACGTTGACAGCTGCTCCATCACTGCATACCGACACCAACTTTGTCTTCCACTCCGCTAAACCACAATCATTGAACAGTTGCACAAGTCCATCCACTATGTCCTGTGCTGTTCGTTGGCCCCCAGATTAATTAATCCAAGGAAGTCTGAGCTGTATTCTCCGTTGCGGGACACAGAGACAATGTACACAATTTCCTGCTCCGTTTTTGTTATATCTTTGGATCCATCGAAAAGCACACCCCAAAATTCAGCTGCTTTCAGTTTTTCACTTAACTCTGAACTTATTGTCTGAGCGATGCTCTCCGTGATGCGGGATCCCCCTTCTCGTGAATGATAAGCAGTCCCAACGTTAACTCCTAACCTCTTGAGAAGCGGAATATCCTCCTCGTATGAACGCATAGGACGTGCATGTTTCGGTTTGCGAAAGGCCAACAAGAGCATGTTTGTCAGTGCCTGATGTTGTTCTTCCGTCAGTCTGTCTTGCCACCTGTCGAGCAGGCCACTGGGTCTCTGGTCCTGGCTGTGCCTGTTTGCAATAGCTTCCACTACTTTCTGGTGTTCTCTGCTGTTTGCATGCTTATCAAAAGCTGGATGGCTGAAGTTTTTCGTCCCGATATAAAAGTGGCAGTTTCTATCCGCTAATGTGGGATTTTCCCGACATAGTTTACACCACATCTCAGTGCAGGCATCATCTGTTTGAAGCCAGCCAATGTCCTGCAGCCATTTCTCTGAAAACGTACGCTTTGACTTTGGTTCTGGTTCAGTATGGCGTTTCTTTGGTGGAGGTGGAGGAACACCAAAGAAATTACTCAATGTCGCTTGCTTCTTTGACATTTTGGAGAAATTAGTGGCTCATACTATAGCATTGGCTAAAAGCTGTGGCTCATACTCTGCACTGCAAAATGTTTGGTACGCAAATGCGCAGTAAAACGCTTGAATCTGGTGCTCGTTGAATATTTTAAGTGTGCATGCGCACCTGCGCACCACTTATGTGCACCTCTGGTCATGACACTCTTTCATGGTAGACTAAATATGGTGCCTTGCTATAGTTACACCTCCAGACCTCCAGGACATTCTGAATGCCTTTGCCAAGGCATACAGAGCCCTGGGTCTAGCATTAACCATCAAGAAGACCCAGGCCTTATATCAACCTCCTCCCAAACAGCCATCTACCCAGCCCACCATAAAAGTGGACAACAAAATTCTTGAAAACATTGATCACTTCTCCTACTTCGGCAGCCTTCTCTCCTCAAAAGCTAACATCGACTCTGAGGTCACCCATCACCTGAGTTGTGCCAGTGACACTTGAGCCAGACTCAGGAAAAGAGTCTTTGAAGACTGAGACCTATAGGCCCAAACAAAACTCCTGGTCTACAGAGCTGTTGTTCACCCATCCCTGCTGTATGGAGCAGAGTCATGGACCACCTACCTGCAGCAGGCACCCGAGAGCCCTGGAATAACACCACCAAAGATCCTTACGAAAAGTTCCTGAGGATCGGCTGGAAGAACAGGCGCACCAACATCAGCGTTCTGGAAGAAGCCAACATGACTAGCATCGCCACCACAATAATGCAGCACCACCTCCAATGGACAGACCATGTCATCCGCATGTCCAACACACATCTCCCCAAACAGATCCTGTACTCCCAGCTGAAGGAAGGTCGGCAAGCTCCCGGCGGGCAAAAGAAAAATTTCAAGGACAATATGAACACCAGTCTGAAGAAATTCAGCATCACATCGAGCAACTGGGAACACATTACACTGGACAGGCGCTCCTGGAAGAAAGTCGTGCAGGAAGGAGCTGCATGTCACGACATGGAATTCCAATGTGCTGCAAAACAAAAAAAGTGACAGCACTGCAAGATAAGAGAGAAAAAGACTCAACCACCACCACTTTCCCCTGTCCACACTGTCCACACTGCACCAAGATATGTGGATCGCGGCTCGGCCTCTACAGCCATCTGAAGACCCACAAGCAGACAACCCAATGGAGAGGACAGTCATACTCGCTTCAAGTGACCGGTGATGATGATAATGAGATATATTTTAGCAGTGACGGCTGGTGGTGATATTGGGTGGGTGGGTGGGTGGGTGGGTGGGTTAACAAATGCATGATACCCATCAATAGTTCACGCTGCAGCAACAGAAGCATCACATCCAAGATACCAAGTTACAGCAACGACACTATATACTTTGTTATAGCAAGTGCTCTACATCAACACTACAGAGAAGTACCCACAAGAATGGCCTGATGCCAAAAAACTCTTCTCTGTATCTGCACACACACACACACATGTTTCATATTTTTGTTCGATAAACATTTCAAATCCACAATTTCTTGTTGGGTCCAAGCTGTGTCACCACCAAAAAGCAAACACGGTAAACAGAAAAGGGAATTCTTAGCTATAAGACCCCACATCAACTGACTATGCATTTTTCTCATTGCTCACACCTCAGGTTGAAGACTGATCCCCTCTCTCTCCCCTCGCTTTTCTTTCCATCATTTTGCCCCCTCCGCCTCCATCCCCTCAACTTTCTATACACCATCCAACCCTCTCTGTCTCTCATCTTTGTCTTTTGCCATTTTCTCACTGTTTTCTCTCTTTCCTTTTTTTCTTCTCTCTGTCAAAACTCTCCTCTTCCTCTCCCTGTCCTCCCCCTCCTCCTCCACTCTCTGCAAGTGCAGATAATGAATTCTAACGAGCTGTGATCGGTTGTCATGGCATTTCCAGGGAGCATCTCCTGCCTGGAAAACAGAAACTAAATCCTACGTTTCATTGTTGGTTCTGCTGCTCCCCGGGACACATATTCATATTACACGACCAATTAACAGTGAAAATGCTGCTGAGCTTTCCCAGCAGCATGCAGGGCTCAGTTCACTTTATCCTCAATTCGATCAATTCAGAAAGTTGTTTTTTTGTTGTTGTTGTTGAAAATCACAGCAAAAACCTGTTGTGTGAGCTTTTCAGGCGATGGATGGACATCAGATGCTTTTTGTCTCATTTGTTACTGATCTCTCGGGTTGAAGTTGAACCCACTGCATCCCAACACACCAAAGTCCACCTAAAGTTGTACCTTATAGCGCATTGCGGTCCTCAGTTGTCACATGTTTTCCCACTAGAAACCTTGTCAACTGGTCCCTATCAGGCATAAGACAGTCAAAATCGCACAACTGCTGCTGAGGTTGGACTGAAAAGAACAGAAAAGGCAGGAGGGGGGACAGAAGATACTCTATTACAGGTTGCAGGTCGGTATGAAAGGATCGTGTTGTGTGTGTGTCTGTGTGTGTGTGTGTGTGTGTGTGTGTGTGTGTGTGTGTGTGTGTGTGTGTGTGAGAGAGAGAGTTGGCTGGTAGAGGGAGTAAATGATTAACTGATTGACAGGTTTATTGGCCTATAATTAGGGGGTGGACACAAAGCCTTTCTATTTACCCTGACCATCCCCATATGGGGAGACCCAGTGGCCTAGGTGAGGCTCTCACGCCTTCATCCCTCTCAGAAGCTTCGATTAGAGACACGAGCCTGCAGCAGGAGGCATACAACCCCCTGTGTACATGCACACATACGTACCTGAAACTGAAAACAAGGTCCCTCTTTATCCCACATATTTCTGCTACAGACATGACCAATTTCCGATCATTTTCTTATGTCTCAAATGATGCTGCTGAGACATGAAGTTTTTATGTCACACCGATCAAAATATACGCTCTGAAAATGTGCATTATTTAGTATCATTCCAGTGGCTTTTATTTGTTTCAAAACATTCAGTTTATTAAATAACAGTAAGTTCCATCCATCCGTTATCCAAACCGCTTATCCTACACAGGGTCGCGGGGATGCTGGAGCCTATCCCAGCAGTCACTGGGCGGCAGGTGGGGGGAGACACCCTGGACAGGCCACCAGGCCATCACAGGGCTGACACACACACACACACACACACACACACACACACACACACACACACACACACACACACACACACACACACACACACACACCTAGGGACAATTTAGTATGGCTGATTCACCTGATCTACATGTCTTTGGACTGTGGGAGGAAACCGGAGCACCCGGAGGAAACCCACGCAGACACGGGGAGAACATGCAAACTCCACACAGAGGATGACCCGTGCTAACCACTGCCCCACTGCGCCACCAAAACTACAATCCACACTTGTGAGTTACACTCAAGTGAAAACTATTTGTGGAGGAGGCACAAGAAAGGAAGAGAGCCAAGTATGCAGTTCTGCTAGCTGAGAGTCGGAGGAATGGGCGGAAGGTCCACTGTGAGCTGGTTGAAGTGGGTTGCAGGGGCTTTGAAGGCCAGTCTCTACACCAGGTTCTGAGACTCTTGAGGCAAATTTGTAATTTGTGATATTGGGCTATACATATAAAATTGATTTGACTTGGCTCTTATGGCCACAAAGAAGAAGAGCCAATAGGAACATCAGGGAAGCCATCAAAAAGGCTTCCCGTTGGCTCTGGGTAAGAGCCAACATCACAGTGAGATGTAAAAATAAAGTTCAACAACGACCAAAGCGAAAGCAGCAACTTTCTCAGCAAAAAAAGAAAAAGAGAGGACTACTAAGACAAATCTGCTTTTACTCTGGATACAAATACAACCATATCAACAAGGTTTACTCTCTCTCTCACACACACACACACACACACACACACACACACACACACACACACACACACACACACACTATTCCTTTAGACATATCTATTATGGGATCACAGAGCAAATGTCTGTTGTGTCAATGTAAGGGGTCAATCTACAAGAAGCAGAGGTGAAGAGTTTCTCATATCCACTTTTTGGTGAAAGTAAAAACTTTCAAATGTACTTGGAAGTTAGTCAGAGCGAGAGTGCGGCTGTGTATCACTGAAAGCGGACACAGAAGTTATCCATGTCAAGCCAAGGACACCTCACTTTTGAGGGGAGACTACGGCAGTGGGTGGCTGCTGCCTGCCTGCCTGCATACTGGTCATCCATTAATGCATGAGATGATAATAAGTGGACCTGCTGTATGTGACAAAGTGTGTGCATGAGCAGCATGCAGGCATATTTCTCTACGCAGCTGTGGTATCCAAGAGGATAGGGACCCCCTCCATTACCAACAGCCTACACATATTTACAGTGTCCACACACTTATACATGCTCACAAACCTGAACGCAAATGATTACAGTTATGGATACCTAAATTTCATTATGCATGCGATAGCTGTCGTTGTGAACTTCCGACACCACATTCAGGCAACAGCCCAAACAGTCTCGTGTACTTCCAACCCGGGAGATCAGAGCAGAAGGCAGAGCAGATGCCAAGGGCAGATAACATGCAGGGCTGATGAGTGATAAACAGATTGGTGGGTCAGAAGCAGAGCATTTCAATGGTAATGTCGAATTTCACTGTGCATAACCACACCGTTCCCTCCTCTGGGGTGAAAGGCGGTGAGCCACAACAAAACACAGAGGTCCTTTGTTTGAGGTAAACCTTTCACGACTCTCTTGACGCACGTCTCATGTTTTTCTCCACAAATTGCTCCCCAAAGATGTTTACACGAGGAGTGTGGTGCAGAATTCACTAAAGCATTTGGCTGTCGGATTAGTTTGGGGAAATGTTTGAATCTTACTGGTGCTTGAGTGCATGTCAGTTATAAATATGGAAACGTCTCAATCTGTTTGTGTTATTGAGACGCACTCTTGGGCTTAAAGGGAGGCTATCAGTTAAGGGCTGTATGTGAATTAGGCTTTACATGTTAAGTAAAAAATTTAGATGTGCTACAGACTGCTACCAAAACTGTCAGGGAATAATGAAACGGGTGATCTGGCGCTTTCCTTCATTCCCTTACATTTGAATTCGCAGGTATCACTTAATAGTAATTACTATTAAATGATACCTGCAAATTGAAATGTCATATCAATCATAATGACATAAATCAGAGGAAGGCAAGCAAATCTTACCATTTATGACACAGCAATCAACAAATGTGTTGTATTTTTACTTGATGAATGTCTCATAAAAATAATCAACAACCACAGTTGTAATGATTAATTTTCCATTGATCGACTAATCGACTAATAATTTCAGCCCTAACCAGTTGTACGATGAACAAATGTGCAGTTATTAAGCATCAGTATTTCTTTCAACATGCTCATGAATACGAATAAAATCTAAGCTTCAGGACGTTTTGTGAATCCAGCGAGAGTATTCGCCTCACACGTATATATGAGAAAATGTACACACATTTCTATTTAAATGCTGGTAAATGAGGCCCAGTCGTGGTTGATCTCTCCCCAGTTTACATTATCTCTTTATTTAGAGGAACAGATCAGTCTCGAAAGTCACGATTTGGGATTGAGATTCAGATTGTGTTGACTTGTGAGAATAAATAAATAAATAAATGCAGAGGCTGGAGTGAATTCTGCCTCGATTGCTGATTTGGCCTGATTGAAAGACAGGCCAAAATGCATCAAACCATTAGCAGCACTATCTTTGCAGATGGATGAAGTTGCTTATGAGTATTGATTGCAAGTGAATTTTGGAAAATCTCCACCAAATTTTATGAAAGGGAAAAACGAGGGGATATATAAGAAGGGATATATAGGATACCGGACAGATGTGTGGATACGCCCGTTTAACCCCAGAGCACTTTGGTTTTGACTCTGAACAAGCATTTCTCTCGACTGGCATGGGTGTGAAAATAGGAAGGCAGAACCAATAGTAGACCATTTTGTTGTTGTTTCGAAAGTGCAGGGAGAAGGAAGAAATGGGGAGAGGGAGGGAGAAACGAAAACCACAATCGAGTCTTCTTGTTTCAGTCATGATGGAGTTTTAATGAAGTGTGGAACAGATTGTGTTTTGAGCTCAAGTTCTTGCCACCCACCACCCTGCTTTCTTTACTATTGCCCTGTCTCACCATTTCTCTCACTGTTCCTCTTTGACTCGCTTTCTTTATCTCCCATCTTCCTGTCGCTCTCCCCTTGGCTGACACCTGTTAGCGGTCGCCATGGAAACCCATCACCCGCCAGTGATGAGTGGAATGATGAAAAGAAACAAGGTCCATCTGGCTGGATAGAAAGATTTCCTGGCACTGGCTGCTGCCGTCGCTGCACCAACGCACGACAATAGAGCCGTCACTTTATGGCGACCGCTGGGTTGTACCAATTACACAGAGACGCCTCATCAAACGCAGGCCCAAACGGTTCGGTAAAATGTCCAATCCACACAGAAGGCTCCGATTTTGATTTTCGGCGTGCCCTGTATTTTGTCAGTTTCATGCAGCGGTCAGAAAACGACTTAAAGTGGAAGTAAACAACTTTTTTTGCTTTAACTTATCATTATGAAGTAGAGGTTCATTGCAAAGTGTAATGGCTGTAGACTAATGACACAGTCGGCGTTTAGATTGGTTCTCTCTTAGTCTCGCGATACCAGACAATTGGCGATCTCCGCCTACCAATCGTCTGGGGATTTGTACATGCACGATAGTTGCTTGAACGGCGGCGAAAACGGCCGCTAACGAGCCTGCCCTACTGCCGCGCCCCTTATATTTAGTCAAGGACACGCCTTACCGGAAACTGCTCTCTCCCCACCGTCCTCCGTAGTGAAACAAACTGGAGATATAGCGAATCACTTTGTAACGCGGAGAGAGCTTCTTAAAACACTGAAAATGGATGTCCCGAGTAACGTGAGATCATTTGATTCAGTTTTATCGAACGTGTGCTCAGTCCGCAAGATTGGTGCAATTGTGAACTACTAATAAGACACGTTAGCCCCTAGCTAATGAGTCTGACCCTTTAGCCGAGTGGTTAGTGATGTCGCCTTTTGGTGTAGTACACTCCATATCGAGTCCCGCACCGGGCAAGAAAATAACCGGTTACACAATCAAGGATTTACAGCGGCTTTGTTTCAAACTTTTAACCCAGGACAAGAAAGACGTGTTTGCTTGTTTCCCAACTGGTTACGGGAAAAGCTTGGTCTATCAAGCCTGGCCAACTGTCTGCGACTTGTTGTCCGCACAGGAACAGCAATCTATGGTGCTGGTCATATGCCCTTTGCCGTCGATAACGGAGGAGCAGGTGCAGTTTGTGAAAGCAAAAGGCTTCCTGCCGCATACGCGGGACAAAGCGAGGACATCGATGACCCGATCGCCGCCGGTGGCTTCGCGCTTGTGTTTGGCACACCAGAAACTTGTTGGCCAAGCAAAGTGGAGACGGCTTCTACAAACACCGTCATTTCGGGAGCGGCTGGTTGGCGTGGCTGTTGACGAAGTACACACTGTAGTGCGCTGACTGTATTGTTTGTCTAGTTTTCTTCGGCGACTGCGCCTGAGCCATCCTATAACGCACGTGTTGCTGGTACGACAGTGTTTACAAGCACACGACCTCTGCATGTCACCGCCTCAATGTGACGGCCCCGCCCTAAAGACTTTGGATTGGTTCTGCAATGAACGTTTTTTTTTCAAATCTAATTGTTTCCACCCAGTTTTAGCAAGGAAAGCTGGGAGAATGTCCTCAGTCTCAGTTGAGCGAAGCATTTAGAGACTGACTTGTGAGTCTAGTTATCGCTAAGCTTCTGTCTGCCACCTGGCAAATCAATTTATGATACAGGAAGTGCGTCAATCACCCAGTAGTTTTCCGGGTAGCGTATTGGTCTATTCCGTTGTCTACCAACACGGGAATCTCCGGTTCAAATCCCCGCGTTACCTCCGGCTTGGTCGGGCCCTGTCTGTGGGTGGTGAGCCGGATGTGGGTAAGAGTGGGATAATTGGCTATGTTACAATTAGGGAGAAAAATTGGATTAAAAATGGCGGACGGTGGAACAATCAAAACAACTCTGGAAACTTCCCGGCAAAAGAAAAAGAACAATAGTTGACGGAGGAGGCGAAGAGGGAGAGTGTTAGAAGACGAGATAAAACAACAGTGAACCTCAGACGGGCATTCACTCGATGGAGAGAGCTCCGGGACTTGGGAGGGTTCATAACCGACATTCAGTTGGCGTTATTTCTACTTGATCAGTAAGTAACACAACCTGCCTACTTATTAATACTACCGGATGTTTTACTCTGCCTGGGGTTTCTAGTTCAAATTGGGATTCTTATGCTTGTTTCTAGCTTTGGACAGTTGCCAGGCAGGCTGCTAGTGATTAGCCATGTTGCTAACAGTACCGCTAGCTAAGCTAACAGACAGAATATGAACCAGGAGCTACAAGGAATCCAGGACCCATTGGCCCGAATTCAGTATAAAATTATGACAATTTCATTTAACCTCTTTAGTGAACATGCTTCCTCACGGAAATATGTAAACAAATGCTCGTGTCCTGTATTGTTGGGAACCAAAGTCGAGTGTCTTTGCGACAGGGGCACAAACAATAATACCGCTTGGAAATGCTGGTGGGGGGGGGGGGAGTTGAAACGTTGTCTATACCCCTAAATTGTGATTACTTTTTTGGATAATTTTCTCAAGTAAAATTCTCCAAAGTAGCTTTTGAAAAATTTGCGGATACTGTTTTATATTTTAAATCACTTAAATCACAGACATTCATTATTGTTGACGGGGATGGAATGGTTAAACTCATTCTGCAAAATAAACCGTTGGTGTTTGCAGATAGAAATGGTGATTAAATGTTATGCCTTCAAATCAACGGCACTTAAGCACAGCAGGCGACCGTGGTGTCTAAGAAAATACAATTTATTCTTGGTAGGTTAAAAACGTTAGAATGACTTTGCCAGAGTCAAGTGTTGGCTCTGCTGTTGGCACTGTGTATTGAATCACTTTCACGGTCTGCTTGCAAAACGTCCAAGAAAGGAGCGATGATTAAGAGCATTACCAGAGCATCAAATCACACACCACCCATCTCTGTAATAGTTTCTTTCACAGGCAGTCAGGTTGCTGAACAGCTGACGCACCCATATTGACCTTACATTGTTGTGTTATTGTGTATTGTATATTGTGTGTGAATTCTCTGTACATAGTCTATGTAGATCTGTAGTGTGTTCTTTTGGGGATGGTGTTTCCTGTGTCCTTTGTGTTAAGGCAGAGAGAGCCAAAGCACAAGAATTTAATTATATTCAAATATGCATGCCAATAAAGTTGAACTTACACTGCTGTAAATATTTTAGACTATTGAATGAACAAATTTTTCACTTATTCACTTAATGTTATTTTGGGATCATGTCTACGTTTCCTCTGCCTATGTAAGTTTTAGAGAAATATGAGAAAGTTGAGAATGTTCTTGCATAAAGGCCAATGTCAATGGCCAGCTATGATTTAAAAAACCAAGATGGCAATATCCTTGGACATGGATTAAATGGGAGTGGACGATAAATTGATAAATAGTAAAAAGATAGAAAATCGTGAAATCCAGGTTTCAGTCTGACTGGAGTAACTTTTCTTTTCCAGACTCTTTACACTGGGGAGAAAGTGGAAAGGAGGAGTTGGAGTGGGGGGTGGGGGTGGGAATAAGACTAAAAGAGGATGAGAGGTTCTGGTCTCTAGCTATGTACCACAATGTGAGACGAGCAAGTCTACTCACAAAGAGATTTTCTGTTTCACTGGGTTGAGAAGGGACTGACAGGCTTGTGAAGGCAGCCAGGGGATGATAGCAACTGGCCCAAGGGATCATCAGTTCTCCTGGGGGTGAAGTATCAAGACAAAAACATTAACTAGGAGGCGATAGTGTTTGGACCTTATGATGAGATAAATAGTTTTTGAAATTTGACTTGTAGCCCATGATTCCCAGTATTAAACAAACTGTCCCTAGCAATATGTTGATGAAATGGCGCCAACAGTAATTTAGTCCAGAGAAGCCAAATAAAGTTATTGATTATTATTATTATTATTATTATCATTACTAACGCAGAAGAAGAAGCAGTGCCAGTGTGATATACTGTTATCTATTACAATAACGTAGGCTCAAAGAAGGATTCTGATGTGCAGTCGTTGGCGGTAAATAGTTTATGTGATTACAGGTTTGATACTTCGATAGCCTATCCCATAGGGCATGCTAGCCCTGGACATGAGCCAGACTAGCTCGCTTATCTCCTAGACCTATTTCTGTCAGCCTTCTGTTTGCTGCCTTTAACCAATATTTAATTAGCCTAAATTACCGACTATGCGAGGTCATGTTTTTCAAAGATCACCTTTGACCATATAAAAAGATTGTGTCCACTAGCAAAGGTGAGGTTGTGTAATGCATGCCTATTTCTGTAAATAGACCATGCTGTTCCTATGGGTATCTATTCTAACTCTCAGGTGGCTGTGTCAATGCGTTTTGGGAAAAAAAAGTCCACAATTAATGATTAAAACATCACAGATATGTAGGCTAAAATGTAATAAAGATTTACACACACACACACACACACACACACACACACACACACACACACACACACACACACACACACACGTTAAAGATGTCCATCCATCCATTATCCAAGCCGCTTATCCAACTTAGGGTCGCGGGATGCTGGAGCCTATCCCAGCAGTCATTGGGAGGCAGGCAGGGAGATACCCTGGACAGGCCGCCAGTCCATCACAGGGCCAATGGGACAATTTAGTATAAACGTTAAAGACATGTGGTAGATATTAGTTGTTATAACTTTCTATTGTCACCCTTTGTATACATTTCAGGATTAATTATGATGCATGTACTAATTCATTTTCTTTTAGGTCCTTACTTACAAAGTGCTCTTTCTTTCCCTCTCTCTAGCTTTTGAGAAACTTTCAATTAGGTGAACAGCATGAATGTGTCCTTCACCATCTATCTTGCACCTCTCTCTTATCCCAAACGTAGAAGACGGAGCTTGAATGTAATTTCTCCTCAGACAGAGAACAAAAGAATACTTTTCACTTTGATTTCTCTCCATGTCGACATGCGTCATTTAATGATTCCCTCAAGACTCAAGACTTGTTGGTCATATTCTTTATGGATTGTCATAGAATAAAACATTTTTTTATTCAACAGTGCACCCGGAGAAGGTCAACTAAGCATGATTTATTCATCATAAACAAGCAGTTTCTCAATAGGCCTGGCACTAAACGTTCTCTTCTCAGGAGTAGTCAGCCGCGTTTGAAAATTCGCCTTGGAGTTGGTGGAAAACAGCACATCAGAGATTTTTCTTCTTTCAGTCATGTATGGTCTACATATGTCAGAATGTCCTGGAGCGTCTCTCACAGCCTGCCAACTAAAGCACACACCACCATACTGTACACACAGATAAAGGTTACATAAACGAGTGGGTCTGATTAGACCTGCTTCCAAACCAACGGCCAAGCCAGTTGATTTGTCATTTAAACTTGTCAATCACAGTTCCGTTCTGAAAAATATATAGATATGCCGTAGATATGGCAAGACCTCTCAGGCACACTGCTAGATGTGATGAAGTCAGTGATGCACGAGAACATTTTTTTAGTGGAAAAAAGGTAAAAGTATGGAAGCCCGTTTCCGGCACATAAAAAAAAAAAGTTTGCGACTTTATTTCTCGCAATTGCAACTTTATTTCTCTCAATTCTGACTATTTCTCGCCATTCTGTGTTATTCTTAACAACCAACAAGTAGCTTGAGCCGTCACTTCCGCTCCCGCTTTAATGCTTCAATGCAACGCGCATACAGTAGCAGAGGGGAGCAAGGGCTACAATGGCTGCATCTGCCCTGTCCAGGTATTTTAATATTTCCAGTTGTGTTTGTGAGTGGTAGCCTACATCAACACTTGCAATGATAATGATCCTGTAAACGCTAACCAGGTTTGAAATGAAAGGGAGCAATAAAACAACTTTTGCCTCCGTAGGTGTGATATAGGCCTACCTAATGTTAATGCTTTGTGCATTACAACACCCTACCAATCGTGGCATTGCACAAAATATACTTAATAATTATAGTTGGTAAAAAATATCAAATGTCTTTCAGTTGTTACTAGAGGTCCTAGACTAACATTTGCGTCACAAGAATAACTGAATAACGCAAACCATGGCAATAAAGGCAGTGCTAGTGCCATTGTACAGGAGTTAACTCAAATGTGTATGGTATCAGAGTGCGCAGCGCCGGCTTGGTCAGGTGTCCCTACAGACACAATTGGCTGTGTCTGCAGGTGGAAAGCAGGATGTGGGTATGTGTCTTGGTTGCCGCACTAGTGCCTCCTTTGGTCGGTTGGGGTGCCTGTTCGGGGGGGGTTACTGGGGGGAATAGCGTGATCCTCCCACACGCTACGTCCCCCTGGTGAAACTCCTTATTGTCAAGTGAAAAGAAGCGGCTGGCGACTTCACATGTATCAGAGGAGGCATTTGGTAGTGTGCAACCCTCCTCAGATTGGCAGAGGGGTGGAGCAGCGACTGGGATGGCTCGGAGGAGTGGGGTAATTCACCAAGTACAATTGGGGAGAAAAAGAGGGGGGGTAAATAAATAAAGGAGTGTGCAGTAACTGATTGCTGTGACCTCAGTATTAGTACATCTACACACTACATCACTGTATTAGCTTGTATGTGTTAATGCACTGTTACAGGATGGACGACCTTATCGGTTTCCTGAGGGAGAGAAATGTTCCAGAGTCCACCATAAATAAAACGACAAGAGGATAAGGTAATTAATGTATATTTATTCATACTTTTGTACAATGAACAAAAAGAGCAATATGAGAATATAACAGTTGATGGAGACCATGATTAGTGAGCAGTAATTTTACATACACTACTTATGGGTTATCCCTTCTGAAACCAGACAGGTTGTAAAACAGGTGTGTGAGAATCGGTCAGTTTTACTTTTATATGGGTAAATATGAAGTTTTTAATTCATCATATATTATCAACAGAAGACATTATAAAATGTTTTGTAGTGTATTTCCAGTGTAGGAAATCATGTGGGCATATTTGTTTATCCTCAGTGTTTTACATTTTTCAAGTACCATTTTGAAAGTCATATGGTACAATTACAAATTCACCTGTAAGCAATGTTTTAATATATTTTGTTGAAGTGTTCCCTTTAGTTACCTGGGGTCACTTAATCAGAATTCAAATGACCCCCTCCCCCTTGCTGTTGACTACAAAGATAGTGAAAGATAATGTGTTGGAAATGGGCTTCCATATAAAAATGGGCGTTATAATTTCAGTGGTGTTTTCTCCAAGTTTTGACTTAAAATGACATGAATAGGGCTTTAAATGACACTGGTTGACTAGGGGCCAGGTCATAGTCCAGATAAAATGTAATGTATGTAGACATACATCTTTTATGTTTCATTTGGACAGAAATGTTGTAAAAGTTGTCCTCAGCGGATGTCTGCAAAGGTTGTTTGCACACTTTCTGTCCACCCGTAGCTTGTATGTGGCTCACCTACATGCATATGTGCATACACGGTATCATACAGAATGTGGCAAGGTTTATGAAGGCTTTTTGTATGCATTAATGTATTGAGTATGAAAGATAAAAGACTGCAGACTGCAGACTTTCCCGCAATAACTGGTACAGTTAACAGCAAAGGAAGCACAATACTTAAATTTCCAAAGAGCTCCAGAAGCTGCTCCTTGTAAAGGTGATCAAGCATGTCTCATGGGATGGAAGAAGCTTTGTCAGGAAAGGTATGGGCAGCAGCCCTGACCTGCAGAACCATAACCATTCATCTTCGGAATCTATGTCATGTTTCATTTTCTCCGAGTTCTTACATTTGACTTCAAGTTTTCCCATGCTTAAGTCTGTGACATATTTTCTATGGAAAATAGAAAGCCATATGATATATAAAAATCTTCCATTTTGGAAAATCTTTCATTCAGACTGTTTAGGGCTGTGTCCACTAGGGAGATGAGGGGGGGGGGGCATGGTTGAAGGTGCTCATCTGCAGTTGATTGCGTTTCCTCCCTTCCCCCATACTCTAATGGAAGGGTGCGCAGATGAAAGGGGTTTGAAGAGCAGATGGTGCTTCTAGTATCTCTGGAAGTTGGTAACGCATCACTTTTACACCATCGATCCCGGCCTCCCATCTGGTCAGTGAGGTGCTTAACATGTTTCCTTAACACTTCCCAGTGATGAACATCCATCCATCCATCCATTATCCAAACCGCTTATCCTGCTCTCAAGGTCGCGGGGATGCTGGGGCCTATCGCAGCAGTCATTGGGCAGGAGGTGAGGAGATACCCTGAACAGGCTGCCAGGCGAGCTGAAAAGATTGTATAATCTGTGGACCCCAATGAAGGAGATGGATATCACTGAGGATTTGGCTGTATCTGCCACAACCAGGTTAAGAGTGTGGCTGTTGCAGGGAACACACAATACTTTTTCATTCAGTTGCAATATTCCTGCCCCCTGTCTGTGTCCCATCATTTTGCTCCCATTATTGTGGGATTGACCACGGCAGTCTGAATACTTACCTGGCAAGGGAGATCCCATGATCAAGAAAATGGTTCACCGAGCGCGAGGCTTAACCATCGCACTCCGGTTGTGCTGACTCCTGCGAATTTCCCAAATGTGGGAATCTCAACTGCATAATTTCTGGCAGTCTGAAATGTTTAAGTTGTGCTTTTCCAGCTTTGCTAAGAGTGTTTTCCGCTGGTGTCTTGAAAATCAACAAATCCAATGAAATGTTCAGAGATGGATGCACCCGACAGCTCGCAGTTTACAACTCTCAAGACAACAGAAAACTGTTCAGTATGGCTAATGTCAGGAGTACAGTCCATTATGGAAGTTTGCGACTCAGGCACAGACACAAACAAGGCTGCGACATATAGTTCGAAAACTGAAAAGGCCTTTTACTGGCAAAATCGACAAGAATGCAAAAATGTGGCAGAACAGACAAAACCAGCACGGCAACGGTTGCATGGATCAAAGCTTTAGACAAGGCAAGGTAAATAGCTGTAAGTAGGGCTAGACATGACAAGAGAAACTTGGGCTAGACATGACAAGAGCGACTTGACAATCTGGTAAGGAGACAAAGAAAGAGTAGGCTTCCATATGGTGCAGTGAATAATCCTTATGGGAAACAGTGATAATGAGAAATGCAGGATGAGGATTTACCAGAAGGGGGAGGCACAGAAGGCATGACATGGATGTGACATAGAAAAGTACTTTGCTTTTTTCATCTTTTTCACGATCCGTTCCTATACTCTGTCCCCCAACTAATGCTATTATTTGATTTTGAATGACACAGCTAAGGTAATACACATTTGTTTCTTTGTTCTGAATCCTCAAGTGTTAATTCACTACAGGATCAAATTGTGCCATCAATTCCACCTATGACATGAAATTGCGAGTGTCATACAAGATGTCTGTATGACCCCCTCAAAGCCTGGTTATGTTCAGCTGGATGACAGATTATTACAATAACTCTTATTACACCTTTCCAGTGCTGCGCCTCAAGGTGCATCATAACGTAATACATTTGATCAATGGCTATCTCAATTTATATCCTCTTCTGAAGTTCATGTTAACTTTTCATATTGGTAATATGTGTCTTCGAATACTCATGTTCCTTTAACTGACTAGCTTGGTTCTTCCAACTTCCCCATTTGCTTAGTGCATTTTCCAGTTTTCCAAATATTTTTCAAGTGATAAACAGAAGAATGAATCCGCACTGACTGAATACATAAACCATGAACAATTTATCGTTTCCCCGTTTTTCATATATATTTCATAGTTTTCCTTTGTGAATCTCCAGGGATTTTTTTCTGACTTTATTTTACTCGCACAGGCCCCTTTTTCACTAATTCACAGCGTTCACGTCCACTTAACATATTTGGCTATTTTCCAGGGTCTTCTGATACGATGAATGTCCTAATAGTACCTTGTCTTGTGGTGGTACTACTGGTAGAAGTAAGGGGTGGCATGGCCTCATGGACAGGTGGTATAGCCTCATGAACAGGTAGCATAGCCTCATGGACAGGCAGTACAGCCTCATGGACAGGCGGCATCGCCTAATAGACAAGGGGTATAGTCTCATGGACAGTTGGCACCGTGTCATTGACAGGTGGTATATGGACAGGTGCTGGAGAAGGCTGATAAAAATAACAATGATTATATTGTCATCAATATTATTAGGCTGCATTAAACTCCCAGATACCAGTTTCAGTACTTGGAGGAGGAACTAGTGTTGTGCTTGTACCGTGGGTTGAGGTAGCTCCTGTGTCCTCTTCCTCATTACCATGAAGAAGAGGAGGTGATGGAGGAGGAACTTCCTGCTTATTTTTACCTCCTGATAGGAACTTGAATAATGCTCTTGAGGGAAGATAAGAAAGTGGTATGGACAGGGTTTGGCTGTAAAAGAGCATGCATGCTTAATCAACCTACCCTGTGTAAATAAAACAAATATGTATAGCCAATGATCCTAAATGTAGCAGCCTATTACAATAGAAAATGAATCACTGAATCAATCAATGAATCATATTGGATAGAATTATTCTTTCATATTTATTTATACATTTTAATATTCTCCCTGGGTACGATTGTCATCATACAATTGAATTAGTTAAAACAAAATGGGTTTCACATCAAAGAATGGTTTCTCAAACCTATGTAGACTGCATTATAAATTAATTAATCTCTGCTGAAGTCTCATGTATTGGCGTATTTACATTTGTGGGCAATTTAAGCCAGCCAGCCAATAGACACCTTTTTAGTCAAAATAACTTTAAATTAATCATCTGTGGTCCAACAAAGAAAAACCATACAGGGTTCCACGTTAATGTCTTTTTTCACTTGCTCAGTTGGGCAAGTTGGTCAGAAATGTACTTGCTCGAAGTCAATTTTTACTTTCCCCTAGACAATTTTTTTTTAGATTTATTGGCGGTTATCAAATAACAGCAAAGACTATAATTTGTGATAATGGGCTATACAAATAAAATTGACTTGACTATAGTTAATTGTCATGGTTAATCGTCACTTATGTAAATGAAAAATAACAAGGACACAGTGTATCATAGATCTGTAGCAACAAACATTCTTGCATATCGAAAATGGTATGACCCATCCCCCCATCCATCCGTCCATCCTTCTCCCAGAGATGGACTCATTAACTGTGAGTGACTGAGTGAGTGAGCTTAACTGTGTGTGAGTGACTGAGTGAAAGAACAGGCTAAAGCAGATGCTTCGCATCTAAAAACCTAATGAAACCATCCAAATATACAAATCTTAATTACACCGATGTGCTCTCTGCCCTTCAGACAGCCATCATTGTAAAACACGCTCCGCATCGAAATTGGCAACTGCTGGCCCCTCAGTGCTGAAAGGTTGCTCCGCCAATCTGTTTTGATGCACTTCATGGCACTGACGCCACGCTCACAGGCAGCAGTAGTAGTCGGAGCACGAGGATCAGCTCAACCACAATCAGCAGGTTTGGGAAGCTCTGCAGCCTATCAGGGTCTGTTAAAAAGTCTACCCATACCTTGCTTTGTTGGACCTGGGACAGTGCTTTGATCACCACTTTTGCACTTGGCCACTCCTGGTGCCTTGCCTGACCCCTGTCACAGCCCACCCTATACAGTATGTCAGCAAAGTGGTCTGTGAGGACACTGAGATGGTCTACTCCGTAACTGGCCAGGTCTACCTCCTCTGCGGGCCATTCCCTCGGGTCCAACAAACTCGCAGCTGCCTGAAGAATCTTGTCAGTTTGTTTTAAAGGCAGGGAGGATGTGCAATTAAAACACGTCACGCAGTGAACACAATTGAGTGAGCCCTTTTATGAACAACAGGCTAATTGAACTATATCAACAAATGCTCTTATTTTCTCTTTTTCCATTTGCTACCTGTCGAATCTATCGCTGCTGTCCTGGCTAAAGCTCTGGAGCTGCACTGCATGGAACTGGCCATCTGTGAAGTCCTGAATAAAGCCTTCAAGGTTCTCTCCAGCTGCTAAGTGCATGCTTGTGAGCATGAGCAGTGTATTCTCAAAGGCCTTTAAGGCCTTGGGGATGTAACATTGTCCTCCTGAAGCTTCAGGCTTGGACTGCAAATAATAACAATGTCACTAATACTAACACAAAACTACACTAATCACTCAACAATACAGAGGAAATAAAACACGAGTAGAGACCCCCCCTCCCCCCCACGCCTCCCGACCATCACTGAGGTTCCATCGGATCCGAAGCTGATTAACTTCTGCTTCTACTCTGGGAGGTCAACTTTCTGAAATACTGTTTAGAGTGACAAGTTAATTATGTCCATTTTTTTAACTACCATCAAACATCTATTTATCCATCCGTTATCCAAACCGCTTATCCTGCTCTCACGGTCGCGGGGATGCTGGCGCCTATCCAAGGAGTCATTGGGCAGCAGACGAGGAGACACCCTGGACAGGCTGCCAGGCCATCACAGGGCACAAACATCTATTTATGAAACATAAAATTTCATCAACAAATGTTTCTTCAAATGAGTTTAAAACTTAACTTACCAGCTTTAACAGCTGCACAGTGTCCGACAGCAGGACAGCAGTGGCATGGTGGAACACATTCTTTGGCTCCCCATCTTTCTGACATAAACTTCCTCAAGGTCACGGATGCTCACATCAGTGGCAGAGTCTGCCAGGACCATGAGGAACTTGGCAGCTCTTGGGTCCCCCAAGAGTGGTTCCTCAAAGGTCATCAATATGACCATGGCAAACCTTAAGAGAGACAAATGGATAGCTTTCATTAATCCTAATAGAATTCCCGGTCTGTCACTCACAACATTTAATCAAAATTAATTCAGCTACCTTTGCTTTTAAATCAGTCATACAACATTTATAGAATAGTGCAGAAGTTGACCAGACCTACACCCCCCCCCATGCACGCACACACACACACACACACACACACACACACACACACACACACTTGGTAAACCTTACACTCACAATTAATTTTCTATGGACAAAATACAAAATCAACTTTTTCTGTGTTTTAATAATATATGTGAGTACCATGTGTTGTTAATTGCCCATTACCTTTTCATGGTTGTGATATGTTCGAATAATAAGCTATTCATAACACCAGTTATAAAATCAGTTTGATGATTAACAAATAAATTTCTGGAAAACCGTAAATGCTAAACCCATAGAAAATGAACTGCGAGTGCAAGTTTGACTGACAGAATGACAAATAGTTTAACATTAGATAGATACTTGCCTTCGACAGGCCATGTCGGTGTGGTGCTGCGTACCCAGGTCAATCCCATTCTTCTGTTGAAGAGCAATCGCACTGGAGTACGCAGTGAATGGCTGTGCATTTTTTAAAACATGATATGCTGTGGTGATCAGTTTAACAATTACCTGACTTGCCTCAGCATTCATGTTTCATACAAGCACCAGCAAGGTCCCAGAGGAGGGGTTCTCGGCAGCCCTCTTAGCTGCCATGCAGGCCAGATGCTGTCAGCTCGTTATGGCACTCCAGCAATGTTTTTCAGAAACTTGACATGTCTTTGAAAAACGACCCCGTTTTATCCACCTTGCTCTCAAACTTCCAGCATACTGTGTAATACATGTAGTTGGAGTTTTGCCCACATCCTCTCATGCCACCCAACTAAATTCCTCTTTCCAGGATAATTGAAATACTCTCTTGTGCTTCAGTTCATAAATTTTGTCTTTATCCGCTGCCATTTTCTCATGAGTGACAAGTCTGACAGCCATGCGTCACATTACTAAACACACATTTATGTAAATGTGTGTATAAGGGGGAAGTGGAAAAGAGGGCTCTGATGTCCTATCCAGGGACGCCACCTAGACATTGGTTCAGATTTGTGGATGACACCTGGGTAAAAAATCTCAGGACGTAGCACGTTTCACCGACCACATTAACTCTGTGGACAACCACATCAAGCTCACCAGTTCATCAGAGAGGATGTGAAAAATGACAGATTGGCCTTCTTAGACTGTGAAAATGCAATGTGATGGGGGACATTTGATTGTTGATGTTTATTGTAAACCAACACAGAATGAGCAGTACTTAAGGTTTGACTCTCATCATTCACTAGAGCACAAACTAGGAATAATCAGGATTTTGTACCACTGAGCTGACAACGTTCCCACCAACACAGCAGCCAGGGAAGGGGAGAAATCCCACATTAAACGGGCTCTGGTTAAGTGTGGTTATCCTAACTGGGCGTTTGTCAAAGTCAGGAAGACGCCCAAACAGTGCACTAGCCAATTGAAGAGAGGAGATGGACAACAGCTCTCTAAGCGTAAACCAGTGGTGATTCCGTAGATTCCGTATGTGACGGGAGTATCTGAACAGTTGAGACACGTATTTTCCAAAAATTGCATCTCAGTTGCTTTCAAACCCCAAAACACCATGCGCCAGAAATTGGTCCACCCCAAGGATCTGGTCCCTCGGCAAAAACAGAGCAACTTAGTATATGCTGTTAAGTGCTTGGAGGATTGCGTGACTTGTACATCAGGGAAACTACTCAGACACTGGCCAAGAGGATGGCACAACACAGAAGAGCTAATGCGTCAGGCCAGGACTCTGCAGTCTACATCCATCTACAGGCCAGTGGCCACTCCTTCAAGGATGAGGATATGCACATCCTTGATAGGGAGGAATGCTGGTTTGAATGGGGAGTCAAAGAGGCCATCTATGTGAAGAGGGAACGACCATCCCTGAACTGAGGGGGGGCCTAAGAGTACACCTGTCGCCATCTTACAATGCTATGATTGTGATTGCAACCAATCCCAAATCCTCTGTGAATAGTACACATTGCCATTGAAACTCTAGTTAATACTGACAGCAATTTGCATATGAAACCGATCTTTTTCGGTCGTCATGTCACTGTATTGTTTATAAGGGTGGGGATACCTGCAGTCATTTGAGACTGAAGAGTTCACTTAGATGAGTGATGAAACATTTCTCTCTCAACAAACATCGTGTCCAGCTGAACTGATTCAGCTTTTTTTTAATTTTCTTACCTGGGTTATTGAGCATGCATAAAGACATTTGTTGGAGCTAGTAGGCTGTGTCTGCGTTTCTGTTTCACGGTGCTTTTTTTGGGAGTTGTCTCGGATTCAGAGCCTATTATTATGAGCATTTATGTAGGTCTATGATTTATCTATGATAAGAAGAAAATGTCATAAGCTTTTATTATGTCACAAGAATTGCATAGATATGACCTCATTCAACCAACTCCCTCAGGATTACAAATATGCATCAAACCTTTTGGAAAACATTTTTTATTAACAAATAACAAACAACAATACTCTAGAACAGGGATGGGCAACTTGATCCAGAAAGGGTGTGGGTGCAGGTCTTTGTTCCAACCAAGCAGTTACACACCTGAGTCTACAAATCAAGGTCCTTAGCAAAGACAAGTGGTTGACTAATAGACTCAGTCGTGTAACTGCTTGGTTGGAACAAGACTATTTGTTGACTAATAGAATCAGGTCTGTAACTGCTTGGTTGAAACAAGGCTATTGGTTGACTAATAGAATCAGGTGTGTAACTGCTTGGTTGGAACAAGACTATTGGTTGACTAATAGAATCAGGTGTATAACTGCTTGGTTGGAACAAAGACCTGCACCCACAACAGCCCTTTCTGGATCATGTTGTCCATGCCTGCTCTACAACAACAGAATACTTCACAATTAATGCATTTAGTTAAATCGAAAGACACATGTTGCATCGCTATGCGATCCATCTCAGCCGAGAATGGAGAAATGTCTGGCATAGTCCTTCCCGAGTCATGCCCCCTCCCCCACCGCCGCCAAAGCTCTGAATATTCACTGTTGATTATGACCAAAGCTCTAGAGCCCAAAAAATTTGCATTCAGGAGAACCCTACTCTGCACTACATCCAGGTCCAGCGTCATATGAAATAAGAGAGCTCCACTACCAAAGAAGATCATGGTGTGGAGTAGCAAGCAGTCAACGCTACAACATGACCCATTCAAGGTCAACGTCTTGGACTTAGATGGGTCATTGTTGGAGAAGTCTTGGCAGAATACTTAAAGCTGCTAAGATAAGCGTCTGCAAAGCTAACATCCATCAGAATGGAAGAACATCGCTCCTTATTCCATGCACAAATCAGACAGGTCAAAGAGAGGGTTGATGGTTGTTCATGGGTGGAGGAAATGGATAGTATAGCAGCCACATGTTCCAAATAACACAAGATGATGATAAGCTAGCATTGTCCATTGAAAGTGGATTCTTTCTGGAGATACTAGATGGACAAGTCTGCAAAGACAGTTATAAGAGTTGGGTAGCTCTCTTACCCTTTTGGTCACCTTGGTGTCAACTCCCAAGCAATCAGCAGCAAGCTGTCTAGCATCTGGCATCCTTGCACCACAGTTCAGACAAGAGACTAGAGAGGAGAGAACAGTCTGTCGTCTTTATGCAAAGCTGCTGGATTCAGGTCAAGCACTGGTTACTCATGTGAAGAGTGAACACGAGTGTTGGTATCTACTTATATTTGGCATATACCATCCACAAAAGACAGGTGAAATATTGATGGTTATGGACGCAAGTGCCAAGCATGAAGGTGTCTCCCATATTGATGTTCTCTTGAGTGCCCCAAAATCTGAACAGCACTCTCGTTGGCATCCTCATTTGGTTCTGCAAGAAGTTCGTAGCAGTCACTGCAGATGTAAGGTAGATGTTTTATTGCTTTACTGTCTGAGAAGATCACTATATCTGTGCTTCTTGTGGTACCAAGATATCAACTTGGAGAAAAGCATGACAGAGTACCGGATGACAGTGCACGTATTCGGTAACAGTCCATCACCAGCGGTTGCCATATACTGTTTAAGATGAGCTGCCCTGGAATCAGGAGAAGAATTTAGCAACAGTGCGAAATAGTTCATCAGGCATAAGTTCTACGTGGATGATGGGCTTGCTTCGTTCTTCAGTGAAGAAGCTATAACTTTGCTACAAAGTGCTTGCAAAATAGTTCATCAGGCATAAGTTCTATGTGGATGATGGGCTTGCTTCATTCTCCAGTGAAGAAGCTATAACTGCTAAAAAGTGCTCAAGAGATGCTGGCTGAATCAAATATAAAACTACACAAGATGGCATCTAACAGCAGCATTGTCATGGAGGCATTCCCTCCTAAAGACTGATGAATGGTATCAAGATCTGGGAGTAGAATCATTAAATTTTCGCATAAGCCTGTCAGTACTGAACCACAGGCTTGGACTCAAAACACAGACTCAGTCTCAGTTCACAAAAGTCAGTCCTTTTAATTGGAAAGAGGTCGGTACACAGGTGATCAGATATGGCAACAGTGTCCAAATTGGCAGGCAAAAGGCAGGGTCGAAAAGGCAAAAAACAGGCCAGGAAACTACAGGGCTCAAGAAACTCACACAAGGAAAAAATGCTGGAACGCTGTCACAAGGAACAAGACGAACTGGCACAGAAGGAAGAGAACACTAAGACTATATGCTCTGGAGGACGGGAGACAATGAGACACAGGTGCAACACATTAGGGCAGGGCAGGTAATCACACAGGAGGGAGACACGTGAGGGCAGGAAGTAAAGGACCTGAAACGAGACGAGGTGAGTAACAAAGTAAAACAGGAAGTACAAAACAAAGAACACTGGGAGAAACAAAAGATAACTTAACTATCCAGACGGGGCGTGACAAAGCCTAGGTCTTAGTTTGAACCTTGAAAACTGACAACTCTACCTTCTGTGTGTCCTGAGACGAGAAGCCAATCTCCAGAGGGGGCATATTGTTTAATGTGAATAGTCTGTATGACCCCCTGGTATTTTTGACTCCAATCACCATGTGAGGGAAAACTCTGGTGAGGGAACTCTCCACCAAAGAATGGGATTTGGATGCCACTCTGGCTACAGAGAAAATAAACACATTGGACAATTAGGAAAGAATCTTAACTTCAATTGGAGCAGCTTCAAATTCCAAAATCTTATATTCATGTTTCTCTGATCAGCCCAACACAAAGAGCTCTATGTCTTTTGTGATGCCTCCAATATGGCTATAGCTGCTGTAGCCTACCTGAGAGCAGTAGACAAACAGGGGAACAGCCATGTTGGGTTTATCATGGGAAAGTTCAAACTTGTCTCTGGTCCAGCTCACACAATACCATGTCCCCAGCTCTGTGCTGCTGTTCCAGCGGTTGAGATGGCAGAGCTCATCAAAGATGAAATTGACATTGAACTATATGTAGTGAAATTCTATACAAACAACAAGACTATCCTAGGCTATATTCATAATGTGTCAAGAAGATTTTATCCAACCCGATCATACGCATCAGACAATCCTCTCATCGGCAACAGTGGTATTCTTTCACTATTGGGGACAATCCAGTGAATCACAGAACTCAACCTGTGCCAGCAGCAGCTCTTATCAACACCAACTGGTTTTCAGCTCCAGCCTTTCTGTCAAGACCTGAAGAAGCCAATGCTCAGTCTGAGATCTTTGACCTTGTAGACCCAGATAAGAATGTAGAGATTCATCTACATGTAAAGTCTTCTGTCACAAAGACCATAGAAAGTCAGCTTGGCTCTCACAGTTTTGGGAGATTCTCTACCTGATAAGCTCTCACTCAAGCCATTGCCAGATTAATAAGAAGAGTCAAAATGATCACTGAAAATCCAAGTATTAATGACAGAGAAAGTGATGATCTTGCACAAGCAATAACATCGATCATTAAGTGTGCGCAACAAGAAGCCTCCAGGAAAGAGCTGCAGTGCCTCATTAAATGAGAACTCTTAAATTTAGTCCCCCCCCCCCCAAAAAAAAGAATCCCACCATGGAAAAAGATGGTTTGTTGAGAGTCAGAGGCTATACAGCATCAGCGGACATTCCATGGAAGAAAAAAAAACGCCACTTAATCATTCCGAAAGACCACCGAAGTGTGGGAGAGGATGATTGGTGTTGCATGGTGCATCTTGAATGCCATGTTACTCAAGGTAGACTGTTTGTCTGACGCATGAGGCGCTTACCACTCTTAATTGCTGAAGTAATGGCCAATATGAACTCAATACCATTGGCGCCTGTTTCTTCTGATCCTGGTATGCCTGCAGTCCTGACACCTGCAATGCTGTTAACTCAGAAGATAGACAACAACATATCTGCTGCTCTGGAGAATTTAACATTGGCAACCACTATAGGAAACAATGGAAACAAGTCCAAAGTCTTGCTGATTCCGTTTGGAGGTGTTGGAGACAGGAGTACCTGGCGAATCTCCAGCCTAGATGAAAGTAGCTCTCTGAAAAGCCAAATATGCAGATTTGACAACAAGAGCTCCCTAAGATATACTTGCGTCTTATGTTAGAAGTTGTGTTACTCCTCTGTAAAGAGACTGTGTAGTGGTATAAAGTAATATATAAGACAGGGAGTGTACAGCCCACAGTTAGTGACTGTAATGGCCACCCAGTGGTGAAATGTAATTTTCGTTTGACTTTAAAGGTTGAGTTTGTTCCTTTTCAGTTGCTGTAATTAGAAATGTTTCTGTTAGCATTAGTATTACGTGAAGTGATGCTCTTGTAACAAATTCAGTATTTTCTACAGCACTTTGGGAAATATATGCCTGTAAGTTTGAGCAATTTTTATCAAGACTTTAAACATTTATTTTGGTGTTATTATTTGCGATACCTATTTAAATTGGTCACGTTTTTAATGGTAGCATTTTTCTTCTTCTTTCGGCTTGTTCCCTGTCATAATTAGCTCTTTTATGGAGTTTTCCATTATATATCAGCATCAACCTAAACAGATGTGTTAAGTTCTGCTAAACATACTTAATACTGTTCTGTATTATGTGACAGGTATTAAGTGCATATTAACGTGTTTATTCCTCTACCTTTGTTTGTGTGGCTACATGGCTTTAATTTCTTTTTATTTGTTTTTCAGTTTTGCAGTATTCTACAGTAAATGGAGATTGGAACAGATATTCACCTTTGCCTTTTATTTTGAGAACTGTCCACTATTTGCTGAACTAGAGCAGAATATTACCCTTTACATATGAATACCTTGGATATTTGCATATCCAAGTCATGTCTACACTTTAAGGGATAATTATTATTTGATGTTTACTTGAATTATAATATAGTTTCCAATGCATTGGCTTTCATGCATTTATTTCTAAGACAGACCTCCCTGAGGTTACAGAGCAAAAAACTGTTGGGGTAAAATAAAAAAGAAATGGCCCCCCTGATAAGGTATTAAGTATTTGTTAAATTGAGCAACTGTCTTGTCAAGAGAAAAAAATCAAAGTCAAGTTTTTTTAATGTGAGATGTCATCAACATGGGCGGCACGGTGGCGCAGTGGTTAGCGCGGTCACCTCACAGTAAGAAGGTCCTGGGTTCGAGCCCTGGGGTAGTCCAACCTTGGGGGTCATCCCGGGTCGTCCTGTGTGGAGTTTGCATGTTCTCCCCGTGTCTGCATGGGTTTCCTCCGGGGGCTCCGGTTTTCTCCCACAGTCCAAAGACATGTAAGTCAGGTAAATTGGCCATACTAAAATTGTCCCTAGGTATGAATGTGTGTGTGTGTGTGGGTGTATGTCGGCCCTGTGTGATAGTCTGGCGGCCTGTCCAGGGTGTCTCCCCACCTGCCGCCCAATGACTGCTGGGATAGGCTCCAGCATCCCCGCGACCCTGAGAGCAGGGTAAGTGGTTCAGAAAATGGATGGATGGATTGATGTCATCAACGTTAAAGCGACTCAAACTGCTCTATAGTTCATTATTTATAGACTGACCCTAAATAGAGTAATGAATGTTTAAGCTTTAACATTAAAATGAACCCCATGTTGTGGTGCTGCTGTTAATAGTTCAGTACAATGTCTACATTCACTGATAAGAATTTCAGAGTTTTAGTTGTTGTCATGCTTCTGATTTTTGCATTATTTTTTTCCACATTATTGGGCTATACAAATAAAATTGACTTGACTTGACATCTCCAAACTGAAAACAATCTCTGATCGCAGGAATAAAAGCAATGTACCAATGTAGCTTATGTGCACTGAATACACATTTCTCCCTGAACAACAAGCTGTGAGTCATATTTTGCACAGGGCACCATTCTTCTGTATGAAAACAATATGGGAAGGATATTACCCGGTGTGAGATCCACATATATTTGAACAAACCAGTCATCAGGATGTTATTGCAGGATGTCTTTTGATAGTACATCAGATTGCTGATTGCCATAAATCAATATTTGCTCCATGTGTGTTTGTGTATTTGTGAAATAGTGTGCTGATTCTTGTTTTTTTTAAACAATTTTCTGCTCCTGAATTTGGGGATTTGTTTCCCACCAAGCAGTCTTCGAGGAAATATATTGGATGGTTCCTCCATGAGTGCCTCTTTAAAGGCCTCTTAATATTTTCATAATAATAATAATAATAATAAAATTGTATGTAAAGGTGCCTTTCGTGATACTCAAGGTCACCTCACATCAAACAACAAAACAAAGCAGTAAAAACATTAGTGAAATCAACAATTAAACACGATAAGCAATAGAGCATACAGCAGGAGTTAAAAAAAAGAGGTGAATTTGATGCTGTTAATGCTGTTAAAGTTAGTATGCCAGTTTAAAAAGGTGGGCTTTAAGAGCAGTTTCGAATTCTATAATGGAGTCTAGTAAGCGGATGTGAAGGGGAACGGAGTTCCACAGGTTGGGTGCAGCATAAGAGAAAGCCCTGGCACCAATTGTGCTGAGGTTGATGGCTGGTAGTGCCAGTAGACCTGCTGGTGAAGACTGCAGTGAGTGAAATGGGGTGTTGTTGTGTTAAAGCAGGGTGTGGTCTTGAGATGTTTCACAGATGGAAAAAAGGCAATCCGGGAGACATTGTTTATATGACTGGAAAAAGAAAGGGTAGGATAACAACAAGGCTTAGTCTGAGCGGAGACAGGTGTAGTGGCTCCAGCAATGGAGAGTGAGCAAATATTAGTTTTTGAGAGTGTAGATTTAGTGCCAATGAGGAGTAGCTCAGTTTTACTACTGTTGAATTTCAGAAAATTATTAGTCACTCATATCTGTGTATCATGGAGACAAGCAGTGAGGGTACAAGAGGGTAGAGTGGAAGTGGGCTTAGTGGACACATAAAGCTGTGTATCATCAGCATAGCCATGGAAATGGATACTGTAGTGCTGAAAGATGTTGCCAAGAGGGAGGAGGTAAATAATTAATAGGAGTCACCCCAACACTGGGCCCTGTGGAACTCCATGAGGAACTATCAAACTTTCACTGCTAACTCTGAATTTGCACAAAATATGTCCTGTCTGCAAGGTAGACAGCAAACCACTGAAAGACAGTGCCCCCAACTCCAATGCTAGCCAGATGATTAATGAGAAGCTGATGGGATATAGTATGAAAGGCTGCGGTGAGGTCAAGGAGGATGAGGATAGAGAGTAGACCGGAGTCAGCTGCATGAAGGAGGTCACTGGTGATCTTAACCAGAGCTGTTTCTCTGCTATGTTTTGGGCGAAAGCCAGATTGGAATTGTTCAGAGATTATTGTTATCAAGGTAGATCTGGAGTTGAGATGCAACTACCCTTTCAAGAATTTTGGAGCTGAATGGTAAATTGGAAATAGGCTGGTAGTTGTTTTATTCAGTAGAATCTAAATTCAGTTTTTTCAGGGAGACGTAGCATGTGGGAGAATCATGCTATCCCTCCCCAGTTCCCCCTCCCCCCTGAACAGCCGCCCCAACCAACCAGAGGAGGCGCTAGTGCAGCGACAGGGACACATACCCGCATCCAGCTTCCCACCCACTGAAGCGGTCAATTATTCCAGTAGGGGCGCCCAATCAAGCTGGAGGTAACGGGGATTTGAACTGATCCCTATGTTGGTAGGCAATGGAATAGACTGCTACGCTACCTGGACGCCCCCAAGCAGAGCATTGTTAATTAGAACGGTTCCTGTTCATATTGGTTTCAGGTGGATTTAGTAACCTTTTAACTGTGGAGAAGCGTGTTCCAGTAATCTCTTCAACTGTTCTGATGATATTTGCATAATAGGATGTTTTAGCTGTCGAAAGAGCATTTTTGTAATGGAGTATATGAGCCGAATACATTTGTTTGTGAACAGCAAGTCCAGTCTTGGTGCAAAGCCTCTCAAGGTGCTGACCTATAGCCTTGAGCTGACATAATTCAGGTGTGTACCAGGGAGCAGTATGAGCCAACCTGTGTTTTCAGGGGGACTAAAGTATCAAGTGCAGAAGATAAAATATTATTGTAGTAGTCCATAAGATCAAGGAGAAAGGAGGTGGGAGCAGGAATGGTGTTCAAGGTAATTAAACTGCTGAGATCATCTGAATTAACATATCTAATGTTGCGGTATGATATGGTACGATGCACCCTTGATTTACTGAGCAGTGGGTTGGTGTTGAATAACACTGTTTTATGGTCAGAGATGGCTAGTTCAGCAGAGGTGATGTTATATAGTGCGGGAGCTTATCCAGGGTATCACGGACTGTGGCTCCAGGCAAATAGTGTGTGGCTGTGTTGAGAAAACGGAGCTTCCTGGTTATGGAATCCCCAACTATTAATGTGGCTGGGGAGAAAAAGGGACGAGGAGATGTCGCCTTTGGGTTCTCATGGTAAGAGAACTTTGGGTTCGCGAAGCGAACCCTAGTTATATGAACAACGACAAAATGGCTGAGAGGGTTATTGCATTGTGACATCATCCACAATAGCTCGCTGGAAAAAAGAAAAACGATGGAGGTGCATTCCTCGTGCCAATCCCGGACAATATGACCCCCTGTGGTCATATGTCCTCCCACCGACCCCGTATTGGCACGCCCACCGGAAGCACTATTCCTCTTTGTAAGTCGAACCATCTCCAACTAAATGAGCACCACACCTGTGGCCCGGGTAGGAGGAGAACGGCTCTATTCTCAGCCATTTTGTCGTTGTTCATATAACTAGGGTTCGCTTTGCGAACCCAAAGTTACATTTCACGTACTCCAAAATGGCTGAGAGGGTTATTGCATTGAACAATGACAGGATTCGTGCCTCCGTTCCCTAGCCGTCCAATGAACCCTTCAAACCCCTGGTGGGAAGGGGTACGCATTCTGATGAGAGCATCCTAAGAGGCCTGCTCCAGAACAGCGTCGGCAACCGACCGCACCTTAACGTGCCGGTAATAATGCCGTGAGAAAGTGGTCTCACCACTCCAAACCGCCGCCTGGCGGATGACCTCCCAGTCGATACCTGACAACACAGCTATCGACGTAGCAGTCCCTCGGGTAGAATGCACCTTCAGTTTAGGAGCTGTTTTACCCGCTTTGGTATACGCCTCCGTAATACCATCCACCAGCCAGTGTGCTAGCCTCTGGGTGGAAAGGGCATAACCTGGTTTGCTCACTCTGTAGGTCAACAGCAGCCTGTCAGACCTACGAATATCTGCTGTGCGCCGCATGTAAATGCGTAAAGCCCGTACAGGACACGAGAGGTGCAAGCGTTTCTCATCCCTAGTCACCGGTGACGGATGAAACGCGTGTATCACCACCGGGGCCCTACGCGTCAGGACAGACACAGTTTTGGGCACGAAGCTGGGGTCTGTAAAGAGCGTGACCATCAGATCACCAGAAAACACCATCCCCTTGATGGTGAGTGCAGTGAGCTCACAACCCCTCGCTGCGGTGGTAAGTGCCAAGAGCACAGCCAGCTTAGCCGAGACATAACGCATGTCTGCCGTAGACATGGGTTCAAAGGGTTCTTTCTCTAGTGCGCGCAGAACAAGGGAAGCATCCCAAGTTTCAGCTCTCATAAGCTCCTTAGCTGAGAGCTTCTTAGCACCCAACAGGTACTGCGTCATGAGCGGGTGCGTGAAAACCGTGCTACCCTCGATCTTCCCCCGGAAGAACGTGAGAGCCGATACACAGACTTTGACCGAGGATAAAGACCATAGTCTATTACTCCTACAGACCTCCACAAAAGTCAGTATAGGGCCAATCCCTACTGACAAAGGGTCCATGTCGCGTTCAGCGCAAAATTGGTCAACCGATTCCAGTACCCCTGGTACCTGGAATACGTGGAGTCTTTACGCGCCGCTAAGATGACACGAATCACTTGCGCACTAAGTCCCATAGCTAAGAGCCTGGCTTTGTAAGCATCCACGCCGCTAATCGGGAGCCTCCTATCCAGGGGCCCTCCCGTAGCAGCCCTCCTGCTTGCGTGAGCGCATCCGCCCACTCCGGGACGTCGAACCGCTCGCCTACTATCCAGGGCACTATTCGCGGAAACCACGGGGTGCTCGGTTCGTACGGGGCCACGAGAACTAACCGACCCCCTGTGCGCTCGAACTTGACCACCAGGTCTAGGAGGCACCTGCGCGGGGGGAATGCGTAAAGCATCTCCTCGGGCCATGGATCTAGTCCAAGCGCGTTGACCCCCAACGGCGCTAGGTCGGACGGGAGCAGCGAGTACCAACGAGGGCACTTGTAATTGAGTTTCGATGCGAACAGATCCACTTGAGCTACCCCGAACCTCTCCCAGATCATAGCCACTATGGCTGGGTTGAGGCTCCAATTGTCCGCATGCGGGCCGCCTCTCGAGAGGATGTCCGCTGCTTCGTTGTCCTTCCCAGGAACATGAAGCGCCCTGATTGATAGCGCGTTGCTGTTGACCCAAATCCAAATTTGCATGGCCAACTCTCTGCAACGCTTGGACTTCATACCGCCTTGGCGGTTGATGTAGGCCTTGGCCGTCATGCTGTCTGTCATTATCAGTATGTGACGGCCTACGAGATCCTGAGCGAAATGCTGGGTAGCCAGCCAAATCGTCTCCGTCTCGCGCGCGTTGATGTGGACCTTCTCCCCAGACGGCCACACTCCTCGCGCTGTTTTGTAGCCAAGGATGGCCCCCCAACCCGAGAGGGACGCATCCGTATAAATCATTACCTCGGGTCCCCTGGGGCCCATAGGGACCCCAGACATGTCCACGCAGGCTCTGTTCCAGTGGTCTAGGTCCTGCGCTACCACGCGCGGGACCAGGATAAGATGGTTGTTGTACCGGCGTTCGTTGCCGTATTTCAAGAAGTGAACTGCGAACCACAATTGCAGTCTCCTCATGAACAACAGACCTAAAGGAACAACTTGGTGAGCCGATGCCAGAAGGCCCAGCAGCCTCCTGATCATCCGATAAGTGACATATGTCCCCGGGACGAAATGTGCTAACGTGGTCCTGGTGGAATGCCATCTCTCTTGCGTAAGGGTTGCGCGCATGGATACCGTATCCAAACTCAGACCCAGATACGTTGCCTGGCACGAAGGCCATGGCGCGCTCTTCTTTATGTTGATAGTGAAACCCATGTACTCCATGAATTCCATCAACTCCTGAGTATGGAGTATTGCTTGTTCCGGCGACCGGGCCAACACCAACAGGTCGTCTAGGAACCATGCCAAGCGCATACCTTTGCGCATCAACACTCCGAGCGCTGCTTTCACACACCTTTTGAATGTCAGAGGAGAGAGGCGATATCCGAACGGGAGGCATGTGTACTGGTAACACTGACCCCGGTAACAGAACCGAAGATACGTTCTGTGTCTTTCCGCAATCGGACAATGATAGAAAGCATCTTTTAGGTCGACCGAAGTTAGCCAATCGGACTGTGTCACCATTGACAGCAGAACCGGTGTGCGTAGCATTTTGATACTGACCTTCTCTACATACTTGTTGAAGGGTTTCAAATCTAGGATTGGGCGCATGCCCCCATCCTTCTTCGGGACCAGAAAGTAACGGCTGTAAAACCCGTCTTCTCTTTCTAGGGGAGGAACCACCGTGATTGCCCCTTTCGAGAGTAACTCTGTGAGTTCGTTGTCTAGGATTTGTGCTTCGGCCACCGACCCCGGTTCCGTATGCACTATTCCCAAGTACGGGGGTACAATACCGTTCTCGAAAAGGATTTGGTGTCCGTGGGCTATCTGATCCAAAACAGAAGGCGACGGGACCAATTCCTTCCACCTGTGTAACATGCGTGACAGAGGTCTCGTTGCCTCCTGTACCTTGCTGTTCAGGTAGCGCGCGTAAGTTGCGCGTAAAGGGTCTGGGGAAGCCCCGCCCGCCATGCCCTGCATCCATGGGGGGGCTTCGTCCTTGTAAAGGAGACCCAGATGGGGGAATTGGCGTTTTGAACCTTTCCAAATTACCATTTGACCCATCAGAGAGACTAAACATTGTCGCATCATAGTCCCCTCCCAGGGGCGCATTTGCGCTCATGTCATTATTATCCAATATTTCCAGCAGGGATGTTATTACATTGTTATCATCATCTTTACCTAAAGATTCAGACAGACAATCAGACTTGCGTTTCAAACCTTTTAATACGCAATCACCATCATCACCAACATAAAAACTTTTATTCACATTCACAACCTTTGGAATAGAACAAGTAGACTGTGCATCAGAAACCAAAATAAAAGGCGCAGTGTTTAGCCCTGCGCACGCTGTGTCCCCTGAACAAGCGTCTATATCGCCGGAGACGGCTCTGGAATCAGTCTGTTGGTGTGGGTCGTAACATCCTGCCGAAACACGTCACTTGGCAGCTCCCTTCTTGGAAGTGTCTGTGCTGTCTGGCTTGGCCGCCTTGGCCGCTGGTTCTGTGGAAGACTGGGAGTTTGGACGTGAGCCCTGTCCACACTCGCGCCCCGCTTTACCACCTCTTTTTGGATAAGTCTCTCTCCATTTCTGCTTGCGCGCAGGCTTGTCCCCCTGTCCTTTGCCCACCGCGGGCTTAGGGGTAGGCGGGTTCTTCATCATCGGGAGAAGCTCCTTGTGCAAGGTTTCGCGCTCGGCCTGGGCGGCCTTGTATTTGCTGATAATGTCCGGGGTCGTTCCAAACAGGCCCTGGTACCCTGCGCAGGAGTGGGCCATCCACTCCTTGCAGAATTCCTCTTTTACCCCGGCTGTCTCTAGCCAGAGACGTCTGCGCGAAAGGGTGGAGGCAGCTGCGCTAGAACCGCACTCTAGAGCGATGGAATACAGCAGCGATCCCAGGGAGTCAGCTATGCGTTCCATTTCCAAGATGTACTCACAACCTGCTTCGCTGGCCACTACGTCACCGAACTCGGCCTCGTCGATACCTGCTGTAGCGATGGCGGCTTTGCTTTGCTCGACGTTTGATAGGCAGCAGAGCTTGCGCATGTACGCCGTTATCATTCCAGCCGTTGAGACGAGTCCCGCTGCGCGTGTACTGGCATGCCATGCATCACACGCGTAACGATCCACCTGTTGGCCCCACTGCGAAGGGTGTTTGGGAGTATCGCGAGACCCCACCTCGGTGTTAGGGTTGAACGATAAAACGTCCCTCTCTGGTTGCGGAATTTTCCAGTCTTTGTAGTTCAGGTTCCTAACCTGGACTGCTAAGACGTCAACCCCCTTCTGACTGAACTTTGAGGACGATGTAAGTAGCGGATCCGCCTCCGCCCGCTTAAACGCTCGTTCGATGTGAGGATAAGGTGGTAGAGTGGAGTCCCTGACCCTCTCTGCCATTCGTGGAAAATCGGCTACCACCGGATCTTGAGGATTGCCCGGCTCGGTAACGATGTCGGCAGACTTGACCGCTCGCGCGAGCAGATCACAGAAACTGGCGAGGAATGTTTCGGACCCACGTTGCATGGCGTCGCCATCTTTGTTTGGTTGAGATGAACTTGGCTGGTCGTCTTCCACGCCCTGATCGTCTACTTCCTCAGGCAGTGAATCCTCGGGTTCCGCACCCGCCGAATAACATGCCACGGATTCACCAGGGAGAGATAGGATCTCATTGGTCCAGTCCTCTCTAACTACCCCGGATGGTGGGATAGCCTCTGGCTCCGGAGGGATGCTAATGCTAGCCGCCGTCCCGTGACTGTAGCTAGGAAGCATCGGAGGGATGTTGCTAGCCTCCGCCCCATGGCTATAGCTAGGTAGCACCATGCTAGCCGCCTCGTTAGCAGGTGCGAAGGGATCTGCAAGTCCCCATCTTTGACGGTACAGGGCAGCGCACCTTTGGCGCCCCGATCCTCTCATGGTTTTACAGAAATTGCAGTCGATCTCATTACGGTCTACATCGCTCAAGTAGCCCGTGTAGTGAACATGCGGGATATGGGAGACACAGTCCGGATGGGGGTCCCATTGGAGCGTCGCCGGTTTAACACACCCGCACCAAGCGTAGAATCCCGCCACATCGACCGGATTAACGAACATCTTGGCGATAAAAGGTAATCTAACTATAAATTAGTATCTAATATACCAGTATATCACTAGATTACTTGCTTATTTACAGGTTTACTCTTAGTCCCAGCGAGAGAGAAACAGCCATCGACCGATCTCATTTAGTTGGAGATGGAAAGAGGAATAGCGCTTCCGGTGGGCGTGCCAATACGGGGTCGGTGGGAGGACATATGACCACAGGGGGTCATATTGTCCGGGATTGGCACGGGGAATGCACCTCCATCGTTTTTCTTTTTTCCAGCGAGCTATTGTGGATGATGTCACAATGCAATAACCCTCTCAGCCATTTTGGAGTACGTGAAATGTAACCCAAAGGCGACAACACACAGTGTACATGATGCACACTGTGTGTTGAAATCGCAGACTGGGAATGTGCTGTCCGAGCAAGCAAGTATTGTGATGAGGCAGCGACATCAGCTCTGAGTATGGATTTCCCTGGAGCCTCAGGGCAAGAAAGACTTTGAGAGCGTCTAATCACAGCCTCTTTCAGGATGTTATGATGGGAAGAAGTCACCATACGGGATAAGGGCTGCTGTGTTGGCTTCACAGTTGGATGGCGAGCCACCTGAACACAGCTAGCCATTAGCGGGAAGCTGCGGCATCAGCAGGTGCCATTCTCGCTGAAAGGTCCAGATCTGGACATGTTGGAACCACAGGAACATCAGCTGGGTGGACCGGAGTGTCGTCAGACAGGGTCGCATAGTTGTTGGAGAGCCTTAGACGAGGGCAGAAGGCAGCCCAGTCCAAGCCTCTCTTGCGACAGTGAACCACCACTTCAGCCCAGGATGATGGGTGGTTAGGTGTCAAGCAGGGGAGAGCCATGGTCAAGTGGAGGGGTCCCACATAACTATCCTGGATGGTTGCAATGAGAGAGGCAATCTGTTTGGACTGCCCAGAAGCCATGTCCATGAAGCTGGTCAAAAGGGAGTCTTTCTTATAGAGTTCATCAGAAAGCTGTCGAACATCCTCTTCAGGGTCAGCAATATTTGTATTTGCTTTCTTTAGTAGTACACAGTCCTCACAGGGCAAAGTTGGCATAATTGTTATGGTTAGCTTAGCCACAGGCTAGAAACAAACCACATACAGCCCCAGCGCTACAGAATCAGACGCTTCAGTGTGATCAAGTCAGTGCAGGAGCCAGTGATTGAATAAAATAACAATAGAGGCAAACCATGAAATGGCCCCAATGAGTTGTTAAAAGTTATTAAAGTTAAAAGCAAGCCGAACAACAGACAAACACACCATCAGCTGGGTAATATAATATCATTTGAAGGCGTATAAGTCTGAAATGCATGTTTCAGTGCTGCATTAGTTTGTTTTGAATCATGGTGAAACTACTGAAGCAACAGCAACTATAGCAAGTGTGATTTTTAAAAATGATTAAAATGGACTATTTGATTTCACAATTAAGTCTCCCGTGTGTGTGTGTGTGTGTGTGTGTGTGTGTGTGCGCGTGTGGGTTGACACTACCTGCCCATTCGGTGGTGGTCAGCAAGGTGCTATGCGGTTCACCTGTGCTATTGATCCAGCCAGATTAAACATACAGTCTGGCCCACGTCTTGTCATCCTGCCAACCACATTGTGTGAGAAACACCTCAGATTGGAAAGCTTTGTTCAAATATAGGCTTTATGAATGAAATATTACGGAAAGACAACGTGAGTCAGCTGGGCCAGTCTTTAGTGTTTGTCAAAATGATTTATTTGGGGAAATTTCTCACCGCTAAAGCACTGTCAACAGAGACATTATGTCCAGTGAAGGAGAATGTGTGCACGTGTATGCATGCATGCCTGCTGTATGTGTGTCTACGTGTCTATGCCAGTATATGAGTATACTGTAATTTTGTGTACCTGCGTGTGTGTGTGTGTGTGTGTGTGTGTGTTTTCCAATAATAACATTGTGTCTGCCATGTGTTCTTTACTTTTTCTGATGGTTACTATTGCACCAGAAGGTTTCTCAGAGGAGTAAAGAAATCTCAAACAGAAACTTGAATCCGTCATCTGGAATGGTTTTCACTACTGGGGTGTTCTACCATATCTATTCAAAAATACAGCTATAATCACAAACCGTGTTACATTTCACACCTACTACTCAGCTAACAAGGTTGCAGGTTTACCCAGCTCAGGTGGAAGTGTGAGGATCATATTCATATGATTTTCTTACCTGGATTATTGCGCATGCACCAACACATGTGAGGAACATAGGAAAGAAAAATCTTCTGATCCTGAAGATTTAGGGCCCTGTTTAAGTGAGCTATAGTGCATGGCGCAAGTGCATTTAGTGCATGTCCAAATCCCCTTTTGCCAGTTAAACAGCGCATAATCTGGTTGCAAAGGTACAAAAAGGATGTACTTAGTTTCTTAATTAATCATAGGTGTGTTTTGGGCATAGCACGAAATAAACCAAGCAGAGTGTTATCTCCCACCCACTTCAAAAGCCAGGTATGCTTGCACCTCGGCAAATTGCTATTTGAATGGCAGATTCTGTAAGTTGGAGAAATGGATTGTTTTCTGCTGAGGGAACAGATCAGCTCGTGCGTGAAGTGAAAGCATGTGAGCAGATCATCTATGGGAGCAACAGGAACCCACCAAAGCTCAGATTTCATTTTGACATTTTTTTTTTTAATATTGTGATGTACACCAACAGGCGGCATGGTGGCGCAGTGGTTGGTGCGGTTGCCTCAGAGTAAGAAGGTCCTAGGTGCGAGCCCTGGGGTAGTCAAACCTTGGTGGGTCATCCCGGGTCGTCCTTTGTGTGGAGTTTGCATGTTCTCCCCGTGTCTGCGTGGGTTTCCTCTGGGGGCTCCGGTTTCCTCCCACAGTCCAAAGACCCGTAAGTCAGGTGAATTGGCCATACTAAATTGTCACTAGATATGAATGTGTGTGTGTGTGTGTGTGTGTGTGTGTGTGTGGACCCTGTGATGGCCCGGCGGCCTGTCCAGGGTGTCTCCCCGCCTGCCGCCCAATGACTGCTGGAATAGGCTGCAGCATCACAGTGACCCTGAGAGCAGGATAAGCGGTACAGATAACGGATGGATGGATGTACACCATAATAATCATTCACCTTGTTTGTAGTTGTAATCTTTTGCATGTTTGTGTGCTGCTGTGCATCTCTGTTTGTGTAACAAGCAGTATATGAGTGTTGTTCACCCACCTCTGTAGGCGCATCTTACTATTTGAATAATGTGCCCTTTAAATTGCAGGAAAATACTGTGCCTTGACTTTAGACCAAGTTTTTGTTGGTCAGTTGCTTTCCACTACCTCAAGATAGCAATGCAACAACAGTGCACCTGACCGCATCTCATTTTAAAGCCAACACCCTCATGGGTACACAGATGTGTGCAAGTCGTAGGCGTATGACTTGCATAGGATAAGGTATGGCAGCTACCATACCTTGGAATCAGGTTTTCAAAAAATAGAAAATAAATAAAAATAAGAAACTAATTTCACTTGTATTGCCTTAAAGGGATTATTTGTGCTCAACAAATCTTCCCTGGGTAAATAAAGATATATGTAGCCTATTAATAATGCATGCTTGCATGTGTGTGTGTTTGTGACTGCATTATGCATAATACGGTATTCCAGCCATCCATTATCCAAACCACTTATCCTGCTCTCAGGGTCGCGGGGATACTGGAGCCTATCCCAGCAGTTATTGGGCAGCAGGCGGGGAGACACCCTGGACAGGCCACCAGGCCATCACAGGGGCCACACACACACACACACACACACACACACACACACACACACACATACACATTCAGCGAGGGACAATTTAGTACGGCCCATTCACCTGACCTACATGTCTTTGGACTGTGGGAGGAAACCCATAGACAAGGGGAGAACCAGCAAACTCCACACAGAGGACGACCCAGGACGACCCCCAAGGTTGGACTACCCCAGGGCTCGAAACCAGAACGTTCTTGCTGTGAGGCGACCGCGCTAACCCACTGTGCCATTAATACGGTATTACGTAGCTAAATTTATCAACATCACTGGGAAGAAAATCAGAGGCTAACTAGTTAGTATTTAACGAGCAATGAACGAGGGATGAAACACAACAAAAAAATCAATTGACGAATTTTTTGCAAAATGTAAGGCTGTATCTGGGCTCTGCGGTGGTGTAGCGGGGGTCTGCGGTGGTGTACCAGCTTTGTGTCGATGCAGTTGCCCACTGGGCCGGTCTCGTCAGATCCGACTCCGGCCGGATTCGATGAAGCAGCAATAATTGGCAACGCTCTCTTTCAGGAGGGAGGCGGAGTCGGTTTGTGTTCGTCACATGAATGCGTCTTTGTGTGTGTTGGAAAAAGCAGTGGTTCGGCCTGGATTCGCCTTGTCAAGGAAGTGGCGAGGCATCTCCTTCGAGACTGCCGGCCAGAGAGATTCAGTTGGCGAACGCATACAGTACGAGGGCGGGTGTTTGAACTAGAATAGGGAGCGATTGGCCACTAAATTGGGAGAAAAAGGGAAAAATCAGAAATAAAAAAATAAATATATATATATAAGGCTGTATCTACAACATCTGAAATGCAGTCAAGTGGGGTGGTGTTGCAAGCTATTGCAAAAGATCACCTACAGCAGCCTGGTGCTATTTGAATTGTACTGTAGTTAACTACTGCTGGCTTTATCAAAGCGTACTGAACTTACATTAGAAGCAAGCATGTAATCAGACCTGATTTGATATGTTGGATTGTCTGAGGTTTAATACTGACTGCCTGTTTAATTATGTGCTGTTGGACCTGTGAACCATATGACCGTGGGTACGGTGCCCCATAGAAAGAGACATTTTTGAGAGGCAACTTGGACTTTATGGTCACTGTAGGGTCATTGTATGCATGTATTATTACAATCTGTTGTATGCACAATATGAAAATAGACCTCAGATAGGTCCACAATATGCCCATCAGTGAATATGAGTGTCAGTGAGTCAACTTGTTCGTTCCTCCATGATTTTTGACAGTGTTATGGAAGCATTTTGCCCAGCTGTTTTGGATAAGTGCCACACAGCCTTTACAAATGATGTCCGTGATTGTAGGTGTTTTTTCTGGTAATGAATGGATTCAAATATGTTATTGAAGACTGAAATCAGCCTGTGTGGTCGGGCCTTAGTACTTTGAAACTACAATAAATTCACCTATTTTTGCGCTAAATTTGCCTTTTGTTTTGCTGTGTTTGGAACAGCCCTTGGTTACCTACTAGAAATTAGTATGTAATTCAGGGCATTTCTTTATTTTCTGTGAAGAAACAAATGACTAATGATAATTATACCTCTGCTCCCTTTCAATGGTGCTGAAATATGAGCCAAAATAGATACGATGACATGCGTTTTCACTGCTCTCTCTAAGTCATACATTACATGCAAACATTAGGCATTGTGCATGTGAGAGAGAGCTACGTGTCTGTTAAAACAGTTTTCCGCAGCATAGTAGGTCCTTGACGTCATGTCATTTTGCCCTCCCTTGGCTTTTGCTGAAGCAATGCACCTGGTGCAAGTACATTTGCTATTTAAATAACGTGGGCGCTGGATGGGAAAATGACAACTGCATCGGTCTGAAACTAGCAAAGAAACTTGCACTGCACTTTGCGCCAGGTGTAAGATAGGGCCCCCTATGTCAATTTGAAAACATTGCTCTCACTAAAAACAAGACATTCACTGTCACTAAAAACTTTCTGCAATAGCAGAAAAAAGAGAAACACGACAACTTTAATACACTAAAATACTAATTGTTGATAAACTCAGCAACAAAGACTGGGGCCAGCAGGGCTTGTGGTTAGAGAGCGACGTACATACTCATAGAACTCTAGTTACACCCAGGGTAGCTACTATTTCTATATATGTGCTCTGCCCTCTAATGAGCTTCACTACTGGTTCACACCTAAGGCAAAGGCCATTAGGGATACGTGTACTCCCAGCTGGGCCCAACTGACACTGTCTGACAGCAGCCAAAACAGCAACCTACACAGCAGCAGTCCAACAGCCAAGCACTGCCCCCCCAAGGGTCCATATTGCACAAATTGCCAAGGGCTGGGCACAACCGACATCTCAGTCAGCTGAAGACGGCTCTCTGGTGCCAGACTATCACTAATTTGGGTGCTGTGTCCGAACCCTGTAAAACAGGTGCATCATCATCCATTCCGGCAAAAAGCATACAGCAGGTGAGGAGGCCACATTGGGTGGGCTAACGTGTCCACCCCCAATCGGGGGGGGGGGGCGGGGGGGTCCGTCGCTCTCAGAGAAAATCACGAGGACCCTCGGCGTTCTCCTTGCTCACAAACAGGTTGGCCATCGGTCACCCGAATTCGCTATGGAAAACACTAAAGCCTAATTTATGCTCCAAATGTTGGCTAGCAGACAAAAACGTGTCTCTCGAGTTGTTGCATTTATGCTTGTCGCAATGTCGCTGACTGTCTCCTGGTATCTATGGAAATGTTTCGCGTCACGCGCTGTGTTGTAAACAGTACCGAGTGTTCTTTTTATGAATGAGCGCGTGTAATGTAAACAACGCTCTCAAGCAAAACCATGGCAACGCTTGAACACCTCGTCCCTTCAATCCAACTATCCAATCACAGCTAAGTGACATAATGTGCGCGAGTCTGCGACATAAGAAAATGTGTCGTGTACACGACAGCCCTGGGAGACACAAAAAGTGTCTCTCATAACGTCAAAATTGTTGAGAGACATCTGTCTGCTAGCTGACATTTGGAGTATAAATTGGGCTTAAGGAGACTATGGCTCTGTAGATGACAACATTACTGTTATGGCTTTTTTTGTTAGTTTGTAAGCCACCGTGGAATACCACTATATATCATTGATGTCAGGTGAAAACCATGTATCTGTAAAGGAACTAACTTTAGAGGAAGTGAAATGATTACTGTTTCACCATTTTCTAACCAAACATTACATTTTTACAGGCTTTGTAAAACACTTTTCGTTTGACTTTAGGAGTGCTAAGGCATTCACAAGCTTTAAAGGGGTACATATACGTGATATAAAGATCACCACATTTTCAGATACGTGGTTTTCAAATAAAGCTGTAGCCTTGTTTTCATCACTTCAAATATCCATCCATTATCCAGGCCACTTATCCTGCTCTCAGGGTCGCGGGGATGCTGGAGCCTATCCCAGCAGTCATTGGGCAATGGGCGGGGAGACACCCTGGACAGGTCGCCAGGCCATCACGGGGCCCACACACACACACACACACACACACTGACATTCACACATAGGGACAATTTAGTACGGCCGGTTCACCTGACCTACATGTCTTTTGGATTGTGGGAGGAAACCGGAGCACCTGGAGGATACCCACGTAGACACGGGGAGAACATGCAAACTCCACACAGAGGACAATCTGGGACAATCCTCCAAGGTTGGACTACCCTGGGGCTTGAACCCAGGACCTTCTTGCTGTGAGGCGACTGCACTAACCACTGCCACCGTGCCACCCACTTCAAATATATCACAGTCAAAAATGGCTTATTTGGTTTAGCAAATGACACCAACAAAGGTCCATGCACTTCTACACCCGAGGGGAGATGTTTCAGGACTCAACTGAAGGTTCAGAGAAGGCTTGTTGTGTCCCTTTATCCCTATATTTGGCCTATGCAAGACCTAGACACCAAAGAAAGCCTTTTTTCTTCCTCCTATGCATGGAGTCACTTCAAAGTCATGCGTTGTGCACTGAAAGCACATGGACCTACCTAATGGACGTGGCAACTGACCTTTCAACATAGAATAATGAAGGATGCTCTCGAAGTCTTCAAATAGCGGGGTAAGATAAACTGAGGCCGGGGATTCGGAGGAGCAGGGTGGGGGGTGGGGGGTGGGGGTGCGAGGGGACACTGGGTTGCCAGGTGTTACATAAATACGGGGTTACATAACTAAACAGACACATATTGGCTCTTACGGGAAAACAGCTGGAGCAGTGGAGCGTGGTGCAGTCATGGGGCTCTCTCGGTAATGAGGGCCATGTGGTTTCATAATCCGCAAATATAATGACCTGTGTGTCACCGATCCGACACATATCTCATGGTCAGTATATTGAACCCCTCTTCTCTGGCAGGTCATTGTCAGCTGGAGGTAGAACCAGTCTTTTCTTTCTTGTTATCGGCAACCTTGAGGGAAGATGAATAATTGCCAATATGAGTCAACCAAATGTAACCTGCACGACAGGGGAATGGGCCTATGCTTGCGCAGGGACAGTTTACAGTCTAATGTCTAAGTTCAGTGGAGATTTGTGTAGGTTTTTTTCTAGACCAGATTCTAGTACTCACCCCAAAGACAACACACACACTCGTGGGTATAGTTTACAATAAAAAAACAATTTATTTTCAACAGTTCAAAGTATAGTTATTTCAATAGCAATACTAAATTAGATGTGTTATATATATATATATATATATATATATATATATATATATATATATATTTTACTCTATTATACTTTTTATAAGTTCTTCCTAATATTCTATTTATTGTCTATATCTATCTATATTCTATTTTATACCCTTCTAATATATTACTTATGCAGCCATATTCTACACTAACAAATTAAAGAAAATAATCCAAAATAAAGTATGAGTGCACTCATAGAAAATAATAAAGAAAAGAAAAGGGGGAATGATTCAGTCTTCCAATCTGTGCAAGGTGCAATGTCCAGATCCTACCACAATCACAGGGGCAAGTTAACGTAGAGGCGATGATGATGAATCCAAATCCAGGGCGATGATGGGGGCAATCCAAAGGGGGTATCCAAGGGTTCCAAAAGGTGTAGCAAAGGGGGTTGTTCGGGGTACTAAAAAAACCAGTCTGCACAAAATTGTACAGATTCCTTATTAATTGCAATCTCTATCAAACAATTACAAACAAAATAAAAATACCCAAATCTAGAGTCAATTCTCAGAATTAAATCATTTCCTACATATAACTAATATGCGGCTGAATGACAACAGCCTATTGCTGTAAGAACAGTTAAAAACAATGTCATCGCAGCCAGGCTGCGGCACTATCAACGTGAATTCACGTCTAGCTGGCTGCTATGGGTTCCATGGATGCCATGTAGCCCGAGTTGGCTCGGTGGCTAGTGGCAACTGGAGCTTACAGTTTTTTTTAACAACAAGCATATTATTATATTAAAATGTCTAACATTCCTACATCAAATAAACCCTATGGACCGGGTGTCCTGACTGGTTTTAAAGCTCTGAATCATATGGGAACTGCTAAGGATCATAGATATACGTTTCAGCTGGGTTAGCTTAGCTTAGCAACCAATGGAAAATTGTCAGTCTTTAGATTTCAAGATTTTAAACTCTTATCTCACCAGGATTCCAGCAGCGTACAAAACACAAGAGAAAAGAGTCTTCCTTCTTCCTTCAACAGGAGATCATCTGTCTTTGGATAAAATCAAGATATCCTACGTAAATGGCTATGATTACATGGAACACAGAAAGCTGTTTACTTTTTAGCTTTGGCTAGCGGCTCACCAAAGAAGCTTCGTGGGAGGGATCTTTTTTGTCGTAGTTCAAATGTCCTGTAGCTCAAATATCCGTAGTTCAACTATCAATAATTCAAGTATCCATAGTCAAAGTTGTCCGTATTTCTAAATATCCGTATTTCTCTTCTCTATTGGTGACGGTTGTTTGTATGGTTTAAACTCTGTAGCTCGTGTGCCTCCTAGAGGCTACTCGTGGAACTTACATACGTCACAGGGTACATGTAATCATGTGGGTTACACAAACAACACGGGTGAACTGGAGGAATATCCTCTGGGGATTGTGTATTATGAAACAGCCAAGGTAGATGTAGTGTATTGATTCATAAACATTTGTACCTGCCCATGCATTACATGGAGTTGGACTAAATTATGTTTGATTCAAACTTTTCCTGAAGCGCTTATCATACATTTTTCAAGCTAAAACACAGGATTTGCAGTCAGTGATGGAAAAAGCCCACGTTTATGTGTTTATTAGCAATTACACAGAGATGTTGAGCTATTGATTCCATATTATTCAATGGTTGAGTATGCAATGAATATAGCATTGGGAGTTGAGTGCAAATGGACCGACCGGTCAGGGAGAGGGCCACGAATATGACTTGGTATGTTAACTTACAGACGCATTTTCCGAAGATTTTTGGCTTTAATAACATAAATTTACATATATCCCTTTTGGATGATGTCCTGGTCTCTGAACACAATGCAGTTTCACAAAACAAGAAAAGAATAAAAAAAGACCGGCATAAGCTGTGGCATTGCTGTTTGGACATCTCGGTTGCCATCTTGGTTTTGGGTAACAAAAACAAGTAGGAACATGAGACAACTGGAGATAAAAAAGTATATCATCACAGATGGACAAATGATCGTATAATGGTCATATAGCAATCATAAAGCCATAATGCCTTAGTTTGTCAATGTAGATTTTGTGCTAACTGATTAAGTCGAGTGCTATAGTAATAATCAATGGTTGAAAGTAGCTAACCACTGTACATTTACTCTCGTAGCTCATTTGAAAAAAAAATGTAGAAGAGTATACAAGTACACAAAAATTTACTCAATAACAGTAATTTTTCTTTAATATGTTATTTTTGAAGTATAGTAATTAGCTACATTTTAAATTACATCCGACATTACATCACAAATTACATCAGCCCCACCATTTACACAATCGTATTTCCCCACTTTTTGCAGGTCCCAGTCCTACCAATCCCCGCCTCCCCTTGAATAAATTCTTAGGTGGGTGGTGACTACCCTCGGTGACAAATCTGATGGCATTAAAATAAACATATTTCCATCTGATGGTGTCAATGACGATATCAAGCATCCAGTCAGCATGTGATGTAAATAATATGAAATGTTAGCTGCTCAACTGAAAATGTGCTGTCAATTATAGATTTAAGACAATTTACATTACATTACATTATAGTCATTTAGCCGACGCTTTTATCCAAAGCGACTTACACTAAGTGCATTTAACGTAGGAAATCAGGAGAACTACTAGTCATCAGAGGTCATAAGTGCATCTTCTCTTTAAACAAGCATCTAAGAGCAAAACCAGTGTTAAAGTAAAAGCTCAAGAAAGAGATTTTTTTTTATTATGAGTGAATAAGTGCTAAGAGCAAGTAACAGGGTAGTAGTTCTTGAAGAGGTGAGTTTTCAACCTGCGCTGAAAGACGGGCAGCGACTCCGCTGTCCTGACATGAGTGGGGAGTTCATTCCACCGCTGTGGGGCCAGGACAGAAAAGAGCTGTGACCGGGTCGATCGGCAGCAGGGGCCTCTGAGCGACAGGGCAACCAGGCGTCCCGAAGCAGCAGAGCGAAGTGGTCGGGCGGGGGTGTAGGGCTTGACCATGGCCTGGAGATAGGAAGGATCTGTTCCTTTCACTGCCCTGTAGGCTAGCACCAGAGTCTTAAACTGGATGCGAGCAGCTACTGGGAGCCAGTGTAGGGACATGAGAAGGGGAGTTGTGTGGGAGAACTTAGGGCGGTTGAACACCAGACAAGCTGCAGCTTTCTGAACAAGCTCCAGAGGTCTGATGGCTGACGCCGGGGCACCAGCAAGGAGGGAGTTGCCATAGTCCAGCCGGGAGATGACCAGAGCCTGGATGAGCACCTGTGCCGTCTCGTTGGTGAGGAATGGGTGAAACCTGATAATGATCCTGTGTCGTTCTGTTCACAACAGTCATACTGAGCAGCTGCACTTTAACAATGATCCCGTGTCGTTCTGTTCACAACAGTCATGCAGCAGCTGTGCTTTGCATCTATAACATTGTGTTTTATGTGATGATAGTTTTTTATTCTCAGTGTGAGCAATGCCTTCAAACTGATTACATTAGATCTCAAGGATCAGAAGAATGGGCGGCATGGTGGCACAGTGGTAAGCACGGTCGCCTCACAGCAAGAGGGTCCTGGGTTCGAGCCTTGGGGTAGTCCAACCTTGGGGGTCATCCCGGGTAGTCCTCTGTGTGGAGTTTGCATGTTCTCCCCATGTCTGCGCGGGTTTCCTCCGGGTGCTCCGGTTTCCTCCCACAGAACAAAGACATGTAGGTCAGGTGAATCGGCCGTACGAAATTGTCCTTAGGTGTGAATGTGTGTGTGTGTGTGTGTGTGTGTGTGTGTGTGTGTGTGTGTGTGTGTGTGTGTGTGGCCCCTGTGATGGCCTGGTGGCCTGTCCAGGGTGTCTCCCCGCCTGCCGCCCAATGACTGCTGGGATAGGCTCCAGCATCCCGGCGACCCTGAGCAGAATAAGTGGTTTGGATAATGGATGGATGGATGGATCAGGCGAATGTTATTTGCATTTCACGCTTGAGCAGGGCAAACCTGCAACTTTGTTAACTGAGTGGAGTGAATCCTGACACTGTTTGCGATTACAGTTCTATTTTTAAATAGATACCTGCTGGAAACACCACAGCGGTAAAAACCTCAACAGGAGAGGTTTCCATCTTCACCTTTGATAAAAATTTCTGTTCACACAACTGTTGTGCTTCTACGACACTATCTGTCCTTGTCTAATAAAGACACTTGGAGTAACGGATAGAATGAATGGAGACAAACTTTATTTGTCCTCCTGTGGGAATGAAATAAACCAAGTGAATTCGACCTTCACGCCTTTAAACAGGTGTGCACCTTTTAACGGTGAATGGATGTTGTGATGCTACATTGTGGTTGTAGTTTGCTGTAGGATCTTGTGTACTTCTGTGCTGCACATTTTTCAGCATGGAGTTTGGATTAACAACAGACCATGTACATATCGGACTTTAACCTTTATTTAGCTGGGTAAGTCCTTATTTGTTCACAGGGATGGTGCGCTAATGACCGCTATCAATCATCACAACACACTTTCATGCCATGACTGATCTCCTACAACTGGGCAAACGTGACACAAATTATGGCGAACTGAGGCTGGATGTCTCATAATGAATTATATTAGCCTTTGTGTGTGTGTGTGTGTGTGTGTGTGTGTGTGTTAATATAGTTCACATCACTACATCATGCAAGACTCAACATTATTGGACTGCATTAGGTCCCGGGTACAAATGGGAGCCCTTTATAACTCTTGGCCAAACTACTACTACTACTTTCGGCTGCTCCCGTTAGGGGTCGCCACAGCGGATCATCCGTTTCCATTTCTTCCTGTCTTCTGCGTCTTCCTCTGTCACACCAGCCACCTGCATGTCTTCCCTCACCACATCCATAAACCTCCTCTTTGGCCTTCCTCTTCTCCTCTTCCCTGGCAGCTCCATATTCAGCATCCTTCTCCCAATATACTCAGCATCTCTCCTCCATACATGTCCAAGCCATCTCAATCTTGCCTCTCTTGCTTTGTCTCCAAGCCGTCCAACCTGAGCGGTCCCTCTAATATAATCGTTCCTAATCCTGTCCTTCTTCGTTACTCCCAGTGAAAATCTTAGCATCTTCAACTCTGCCACCTCCAGCTCCGCCTCCTGTCTTTTCGTCAGTGCCACTGTCTCCAAACCATATAACATAGCTGGTCTCACAACCATCTTGTAAACTTTCCCTTTAACTCTTGCTGATACCCTTCTGTCGCAAATCACTCCTGACACACTTCTCCACCCACTCCAACCTGCCTGCACTCTCTTTTTCACCTCTCTACTGCACTCCCCGTTACTTTGGACAGTTGACCCCAAGTATTTAAACTCAAATGCCTTTGTCACCTCCACTCCTTGCATCCTGACCATTCCACTGTCCTCTCTCTCATTCACGCATAGGTATTCCGTCTTGCTCCTACTGACTTTCATTCCTCTTCTCTCCAGTGCATACCTCCACCTCTCCAGGCTCTCCTCAACCTGCACCCTACTCTCGCTACAAATCACAATGTCATCCGCGAACATCATCGTCCATGGAGACTCCTGCCTGATCTTGTCCGTCAACCTGTCCATCACCATTGCGAACAAGAAAGGGCTAAGAGCTGATCCTTGATGTAATCCCACCTCCACCTTGAACCCATCTGTCATTCCAACCGCACACCTCACCATTGTCACACTTCCCTCATACGTATCCTGCACCACTCCTACATACTTCTCTGCAACTCCTGACTTCCTCATACAATACCAAACCTCCTCTCTCGGCACTCTGTCATAAGCTTTCTCTAAATCTACAAAGACACAATGCAACTCTTTCTGGCCTTCTCTATACTTCTCAATCAACATTCTCAAAGCAAACATCGCATCTGTGGTGCTCTTTCGTGGCATGAAACCATACTGCTGCTCGCTGATCGTCACCTCTCCTCTTAACCTGCTTCTATTACTCTTTCCCAAATCTTCATGCTGTGGCTGATCAACTTTATACCTCTGTAGTTGTTACAGTTCTGTACATCGCCCTTGTTCTTGAAAATCGGTACCAGTATGCTTCTTCTCCACTCCTCAGGCATCCTCTCACTTTCCAGGATTGTGTTAAACAATCTAGTTAAAAACTCCACTGCCATCTCTCCTAAACATCTCCATGCCTCCACAGGTATGTCATCAGGACCAACTGCCTTTCCATTCTTCATCCTCTTCATAGCTGCCCTCACTTCCTCCTTGCTAATCCGCTGAACTTCCTGATTCACTATCCCTACATCATCCAACCTTCTCTCTCTCTCATTTTCTTCATTCATCAGGCCCTCAAAGTATTCCTTCCACCTTCTTAGCACACTCTCCTCGCTTGTCAGCACATTTCCATCTCTATCCTTGATCACCCTAACTTGCTGCACATCCTTTGCAGCTTGGTCCCTCTGTCTAGCCAATCGGTACAAGTCCTTTTCTCCTTCCTTAGTGTCTAATCTGTCATACAACTCACCATACGCCTTTTCCTTTGCTTTTGCCACCTCTCTCTTTGCTTTACGCTGCATCTCCTTGTACTCCTGTCTACTTTCTTCATCTCTCTGACTATCCCACTTCTTCTTTGCCAACCTTTTCCTCTGTATAATTTGCTGTACTTCCTCATTCCACCACCAAGTCTCCTTGTCTTCCTTCCTCTGTCCTGATGACACACCAAGTACCTTCCTAGCTGTCTCCCTCACTATTTCTGCAGTGGTTGTCCAGCCATCTGGCAACCCTTCACTACCACCCAGTGCCTGTCTTAACTCCTGCCTGAACTCCACACAACAGTCTTCCTTCTTCAACTTCCACCATTTGATCTTCGGCTGTGTCTTCACTCGCTTCCTCTTCTTGGTCTCCAAAGTCATCCTACAGACCACCATCCGATGCTGCCTAGCTACGTTCTCCCCTGTCACCACCTTGCAGTCTCCAATCCCTTTTAGATGGTGCCTTCTACATAAGATATAGTCCACCTGTGTGCACTTTCCTCCACTCTTGTACGTCACCCTGTGTTCCTCCCTCTTCTTGAAATATGTATTCACCACAGCCATTTCCATCCTTTTCGCAAAATCGACCACCATCTGTCCTTCCACATTTCTCTTCTTGACTCCATACCTTCCCATCACCTCCTCATCACCTCTGTTCCCTTCACCAACATGTCCATTGAAGTCCGCTCCAATCACCACTCTCTCCTCCTTGGGTACCCTCTCCACCATGTCGTCCAACTCATTCCAGAATTCTTCTTTTTCATCCATCTCACACCCAACTTGCGGGGCATATGCGCTGATAACATTCAGCAATAAACCTTCAATTTCCAGCTTCATACTCATCACTCTGTCTGACACTCTCTTCACCTCCAGCACGCTCTTGACATACTCTTCCTTCAGAATTACCCCTACCCCATTTCTCCTCCCATTCACACCATGGTAGAAGAGTTTGAACCCACCTCCGATACTCCTGGCCTTACTCCCCTTCCACCTGGTCTCTTGCACACACAGTATGCCTACCTTTCTTCTTTCCATCATGTCAGCCAGCTCTCTCCCTTTACCAGTCATAGTGCCAACATTCAAAGTTCCAACTCTCACCTCCACATGCCTACCCTTCCTCCTCTCTAGCTGCCTCTGGACATGCTTTCCCCCTCTCCTTCTCCTTCGCCCAACAGTAGCATAGTTTCCACCGACACCCTGCTGGTTAACAGTACCGGTGGCGGTTGTTGGTAACCCGGGCCTCGACCGATCCGGTATGTAAGTCTTATTTATGATCCGCATATTTGATTTGGCAAAGATTTTACGCCGGATGCCCTTCCTGACGCAACCCTCCCCATTTGTCCGGGCTTGGGACCGGCACTAAGGATGTACTGGCTTGTGCATCCTCAGTGGCTGGGTTAACTCTTAGCCAAACTAAAGGTTATTAACCCTTATAAAGACACTGTGTATATTTTCAGCTCTAAACTTCATCATGGGGTTGGTTGTCACCACGTGTGGCATTTGTTTTTTGACAAACAGAAACTAGTTGAGTTCTCAGGTGTGTAGAATCACCGTCCCTGAATCAATGGCGAAATTGTTTTCTCCCCCCTTTTTCCTGGTTTATTTGTCTTTCAGGCTTTCATACTTTTTTTTGGAGTGTTTTCTATGCTTGGTTTTAAATGACAATCTATGAGGACCAATAAGCAATGTCAATTTACATCATTGGCAGATTGGGGGAAGTTATTTGATAATTTAGGGGAATTAGATTATTGATGATGTAACCAAAAGGGACTCTTTGGGACGAATCAAAAATGATGGCTCAAATGGTTAAACAAGCACCGCGAGCCCCAGTCAGCTCAGTTAAAACCAGCAGAACAACTGAAGTTGGTAAACTGGTCAACTCCCCCCCTTTTTTTTCCCTTTTTCTCCTTGTAACCCCACTCTCTGAGCCGTCCCAGTCGCTGCTCCACCCCCTCTGCCAATCCGGGGAGTTGCCAGCCGCTTCTTTTCACCTGACAGTGAGGAGTTTCGCCATGGGGACGTAGTGCGTGGGAGGATCACGCTATTACCCCAAGTTCTCCCTCCCCCTCGAACAGGCGTCCCGACACACCAGAGGAGGTGCTAGTGCAGCAACCAGGACAGCTGGGACACATACATCCGGCTTCCCACCTGCAGACATGGCCAATTGTGTCTGTAGGGGCACCCAACCAAGCCGGAGGTAACACAGGGATTTGAACTGGCGATCCCCGTGTTGGTAGGCAATGGAATAGACCGCTACTCTACCTTGATGCCCCAACTGGTCAACTTTTAACCGCATCTTTTGCAAGCTGCAATACGACTATAGCAACTCTGAATAGAGCTCCATTAAAACTGTTATTTAAATCTTTGAAGTGGTAGTATGTATTTATTGGTGCAACTATATAGAAATTTGTCAAAAAAGGCACTGTAAAGAAACTACTCAGACCCATGAGAAATACAAATAGTCCTCGCACCTCAACGGTTTGTATTGTCGTCCAGCAACTGACCAGAAGACATTTGATGTGAAAATTATTTTTCAGCTTCCTTTAGCTTAGCTGGAAGAAGTTCTGTAATAAACAACCCTGGTCTTTCTCTCTCTCTCACTCTTCTCTCTCTCTCTCTCTCTCTCTCTCTCTCTCTCTCTCTCTCTCTCTCTCTCTCTCTCTCTCTCTCTCTCTCTCTCTCTCAACTCCAGCACTCACCTTGTGACTTCTGGAGTTATGCAAGTGTCCCAAAAGACTAGATATTGATGCTTTTATAACACAACATTTAAGGATGATAAATTAAAGTGAGATTGAAAACACACTGGAACCAGAGGTGACCTGAGGCCTGGTTATTTTGGCTGCATTTAAAACACGTGGGCACAATTTTTTTTTTTTGTTCTGTGCCCAAGTGTGAGTATGGTATTGTACAGCTTGTTTGACACTCAACCTGAATTCTGCCTTGGGTAACCAACTCTGGAGGCAAATTAAACAAGGTGCGGCGTGGTACAGACACATGCAGGAAGTAATTATCACACATTGTCATTATTATTTCTGTCGACAAGACATCGTGGGGAAAAGAAAAAAAAAGACCTGGATTGATCTACTTAAATAAAGATTCCACAACTCTTGCACGTATGCATTATAATATTATTTTAGTGCTAATTATCTTAAAGGTGCAGCATGGTGAACAAAATAGTCAGGGTATGTGCACAAATCTGTTGCAAATAACCTTCCTTGCTAGCAGAACAGTTTAATGTTACATTTTTTTACACAGTCTACAATTGATTTAATTGCACATCTTGTAAGTTGGTTATTGTGGCTGTAAAACATTAAGGAACATCCACGTCTAACATACGAGGCCAAACGTAGCTCACCTGTGTGCCGTTGCGCTGTGACAGACCTTTTATTCTCGCTTTCAGTCCACTGTTTACCCCATAGTCTATGACGGCACAGTCATTGCAACTCGGGGATGTTTACTGAGCCTTACCATGTGCCAAGCTTATGGCATAAAATGTGTGTTGGGCCATATGCCATCCTTTTTTGAGTACACAATGGATAGTTGAAAGGAATAATGCATGAAGTGGGGAGAGAAGACAAGAGCACATAGGGACCCTTTATTGATAAAATAAATACTCCATAGAGATGCTCATGAGTGGAAAAGTGTGAAAAGTAAAGGCTGTATCCAAACTCATTTTATCTACTCAGCACCACCTGGGAGCAAGAGTAACAGAAATGGTCATCTGCAGGCATATTGACTCATGTATTTGTTTCTTATTACTTTGTTTTCACTTGAGGAAAGCATCTCACTCATATTGGCGAGGCTTTTTGGCTTCAGATTAGCAACTTCGTCTTTCAGCCACGTAATCTTTGCTGCTGCACTCTGGTTGTTGCAAAGAATTAGGGGCACCAACACCGATGCGTAGCTGCATCACTGTCCAGCAAAAGGGATTTTTACCCACACTTCTACACACTTCCATATCTTGTATTCGGTAATGAAAACCTGTATTCCAGTTATGATGACATGGCAGCAGCTGAGGAGCAGGTCTGTCTTCTCACAGGCTTATTTTATGTGTTGATCGTTCTCTGTGAAGCAACGGCTGGTATGTAAAGACGGCCTCCTGCAGGACCACATCAAAATTAAGTCTACACACCTTGGGTTTTAGATTTCAGGGACGGTTTGTTTCCAATAAAACTGTTTGAAAAGTGTCATAATTCTTGGAAAGTGTAAAAGTGCCTGTGATAACTTTCCACAAGCACGGTGCCCCAGTCAAAATTGACAGTTGCAGTCTTACACTGCAATTGCACTTATGTATGATGGTGTCAGACAACAAACAAGCGTGCACGGCAGATCAACACATGAGTGGAATGGAAACAAAGTTTTTTTTAAACGATCTGTGTTCTTTAAAGTTAAGATGAAATGAAAAATGTCTTTTTAACCCTTTTATATCAAATCCCCAGTCATATTGTGCACTTATTTAACAGTATATGCCAAAAATACAAAAAAATAAATTTCTTTGTATTTTTGTGTAAAAATCCAATCATGTTTTCCTTGTGTAAAACAAAATAGGATGTGTGCTTACACAGGCTTGAACCAACCAATTTCAACCAATAATATGACATCCGCCAATCAATCAGTCTTCAGCTTTTAGCGGCACAGAGCTAAGATTCATTAGCTAGCTAGCACCAAGCCCACTTTTCAACATTCAAATCAAATTCCTTCCAGCTTTATGTCCCCCTCCGTCTGTCCTGTTCACTCAGAAATCAGATACTCTCGAAATGCCATTTCAGCTGGACTTTAAATTACCAGACAAATCCGCATTAGCTTTCCAGGCCTCTGGCCAAGAGACAATAGATACTGTAGGGAGAGGCTTCATGTCCTATTAAACCCTTGTGAATAATTTGGCTGTCCGGAGAGGCTGGTGAAGGCAAGAATACTTTGCACCGTCGACTGAAGAGTCATCATTAGTGGATTCAAATGTCAGTCACAGAGGTGTTGTTAACAGCATGTTTGGGCACTATCCCCAACCTCCAAAAACTGAGCACACTCTAAAGTGTCACTCCTGAAATTTGCAAATGTTTAGGGATCAGAACGTTTCCTTTTGCTTGAATATCATTTTAAAAGTAATTATATTGACTTGATCTGGGCATGAATCAACTAAGCCCCTTTTAAGGAGCAAGAAATTAGACATCATTTTAACCAGAAGCTACCTTGTCCAATAGAAAACCACACAATCAAAAGCTGATGGTGGTCTGCAAAGCAGCAAACCAGATGCAAAATCATTTGCTTGCTTTTTGAAATGTCTAACTCGTATTCAACGTCTGGCATATTCTTCCCCCCCCCCTTTTCTCCCCAATTGTATCCGGCCAATCACCCCACTCTTCCGAGCCATCCTGAGCTCTGCTCCACCCCCTCTGCTGATCCAGGGAGGGCTGCAGACTACCACATGTCTCCTCCGATATGTGTGGAGTCGCCAGCCACTTCTTTTTCACCTGACAGTGAGAAGTTTCACCACGGGGACGTAGCGTGGGAGAGGCTGAAGCTATTCCCCCCCAGTTCCCTCTTCCCCCGAACAGGCCACCCGACCGACCAGAGGAGGTGCTATTGCAGCGATCAGGACATATACCCACATCCGGCTTCCCACCCGCAGACACGGCCAATTGTGTATTTAGGGACGCCCGACCAAGCCAGTGGTAACATGGGGATTTGAACCGCCGATCCCTGTGTTGGTAGAGATCGCCATGCCACCCGGGCGCCTGTGTCTGGCATTTTCTAACAGGATGTTACATAAAACGCATCACTTCCCATCCGACTCTTACATTTCTCACCGGTGTACTTAACCAGTAGACCAGCGATTACAACAGATGAAGAGTGAAGGGTCTCAAATTAAGCTGAACAACAATTAAAAGTTTGTTTTATACCATAAAAAAGTAATCGCATGGAAGTTTAACTGAGATATCCATATCCAGGGGAAATTGGGCACTGGTAGCAGCTATGTATAGGGAACCAGTCACCGCTGCTATAACCCGGAAGTATATGAACCGTATTCGTGTTGTGTGGTGTAAAGCAGGCACACAGGATTTCTAAGCATACATGCAACAGAGTGTAAAAAGAGTCTCGCTGATGCTCTACCAAACAGCACAGCATGAAGTCACTCTGCAACATACAGGAAGTTTCCCGAATACACTGTGTAGCATTTTTGCAGGATGACCAATTGAATTTTGCATGGTGTAATGGCCTATGTACTGTATCTTTGGATGCATGTTTTGTGTACCAATTAAATTAATGGAAAGAAAGTGTGAAGGCAGACACAAACATAGGCAGTGAGTTACACAACCCCCCCGAGGCTGCAGGAACCGTCATTATCACAAATATGAACACACAGTGTGTTGCCAGCAACAAAGACCCTTGTGTACATGAGCTCGTGGGGCAATTAGTGTGAGGCTGGCTCCCACTTACTGTTATTTTGAATAACTTGCCTATCAGCTCTTTACATAAATGTCAGCCATCTGTTGACAGAAGCGCCCCTTTATCTACTTTCTCCATCCATTTCTCTTTTTCCCTTTGTCCGCCGCTCAGTCGCTTTCCTCTTGCTTTACCCTTTCGACAGTCCATCCCGCAGTCTCCATGTTTGTCAGTTATAATAGTTTCTTATCTTGTTTTTTCTTAATCCCCACATCCCTCCCACCTTTTCTGCTCTGTTTGACATAACCAGCTGTGGCCCCTCACCTGACCACTGGCTATCAGGCTGTCCAGGCAATAATGTAACCCTCTTAGAGGAGATAACAACACACACACACACACACACACACACTCACAAATCTATACTTGCAGGGCCCCCCTCTTTGACTACATCATTTCCTAGCCCTTAACCCTAACCTTAACCATGCAAACTACATGCCTAACCCTAACCTTAACCTAACCCTAATTCTAATCTTAACCCTAAAACCAAGTCCTAACCCTAAAATAGACCCTTTTACTTGTGGGACCCCATAGAATGGCCCCACAAGGTAGGTGGTTTCTGGTTTTCTATCCTAATGGGGACATTTGGTCCTCATTAGGATAGAAAAACATGGTGTACACACACACACACACACACACAACACTCCCCTTTGAACAAGAAGAGGCTTCAGGTCAAGTCCCCATGACAACTGAACTGTTTTCACGCTTTTTCACTTTGTCGCTCTCTCGCTCTCTCTCTCTCTCTCTCTCTCTCTCTCTCTCTCTCTCTGTTTTCTCCTACCTCCTACTGTTTACTTTGGCCGTTGAAGGTGCATTCAGGAGCAAATTTCAAAAACTGAGGCGTCATGTGACAAGACAGCAGGCCCCCTCACCAAGACGGGGCCCGGTTTCCCAAGGTAACAGAGACATCCTGTCAGCTAATGACAACAAACTGCTTTTTCCAAAACAGTCTTTCAACGGGGGAACCTTAACAGCGCAACACATGACACATCTAGAACCACACTAACAGAGAAATATGTGGCGAGCAGTAATGTTGCGCCGTGTTAAAAATGACACGTGAGCCTGTCAACAGCACCACTGTATACAGCAAACGTCGCCCTTCTTCACACGGACTCATGGTGTTGATTTGTTTATTACAAAGGAAGCTATTTCAATATTCAGAAATCTCACTAAGCTTATATTGATAATTGAGAGCAGGATAAGCGGTTCAGATAATGGATCAATAGATGGATGCACCGCTGTTTGAAATCCTCGTCAGCTTTGTTTTACTGTTAGCTATGCAATGTGCTCCTCCCTGTGGTGAAAAGTGGTCGTTACAAATTGAAACCCATTTGGTGTAGTGTGTTCAAACAGATGGCAAGGATGGACCGCTTTGAAGTACAAAATGTTTTATTGGCTCACCAAGGCTAAAGGCAGTCGTTTTGATAACATCTACAAAGGGGACGAGAGTACAATACCCCGATTGAAGTCTGGGTCACATTTATAGCACTGTCTCCTCTGATTTCATAATCAGAATCCAGCAATGTGCTTTTAAGTTTGATATGAAAAAAAGTCACCTAAAATCTCCCTTACCTTAACGTCTCCCGAGCCATTTTCGGTTGATTGCGTTAGTGTTGTATCAACGGTAGCAGGAAAAATCTCTACAGACAAATATTGTATCAACAGTTTCGGTAACATCTATACAAACGCAAAATAAATGTGCAAAAAGTGTGCGTTCTGGTGGAAGCTATACTAAATCCACAGCTAAAATCACTGCAAGGATCAAAGACGAATAAACAAGTTTTCAATGATTCAGTAAGAATGAATCTTTCCTTTTTGAAATAAAATAGAAAAAATACCTGTGTGCTAGCTAGCACACATTAACAGTTGACACAGTTGTGGAAGTGCTTTTTTTTTTTTATTGATTATACATAATTCTTTAAAACCACAACCAGTTAAAGTACTCTGATATTTCTCTTATACTTGACAGAAGAGTTGTTTTCAAAAATGCTCTATCCAATTAAAAAATTAAAATGTCAATTCTAAAATGTCATCGTTCATTTAAGGTATAAAAGATCCAGTGAGTGAAAATGTCCTCAACTTATCGACTATAGTTATAGCTATTTTAATGTCCTTTGAAAAGTGCTCCCATTTGCTTTTCTTAATTTGTAAGGCTGTGTCATGAATATCCCATTTTGGAAGAAAATTCTTCAATTTGTTAATTTTTCAGAAGTATTGCATCGCATACGTTGCACAAATTCAGTTTTACATTTTGGCAGTAAAGACAGCATTGTTCTATAGAAAAGGCAATAGAGGAGGGAGGGTACCATTTGAGGTTTAGCTATAACTAGTTTTTTTGCTTATTAAGAGTTTATTTAAGTAAATTAGAATTACCATGCCCATGTACATGTGTTTATGCGTGTCCTGTTATATACCTGGTTGCGTCCTCATGCACTAAACTTCACGAGGTGACCATTTGTATTTGTAGCAGGCTAAACGGGAAACACACACTGGCTCAGTTTAAATAAGAAGAAGAACAACAAAAAATCCATTAGTGGAGGGCGGTTCTAATTTCAGAAGGCTCTCAAATGTCACACTGTTTGAGAAAAGGGATTTCTTTAGCCATGAGACAGCATTCATCCTCAAGGTACATGCCAAGTGAAGTCTCAGATGGAGAAAGAGTATGCCATACAGTGAGGATGAAAATTGGAGACATTGTTTATCTACAAGCTTGGTACTCTCCCTGTACAAGCCACAATATACTTAGCGGTACTCAGTTCGTCGTCAGAGTGTCGAAAAACCCAAAGCCCCTCCATGCAAACCTCTATACATCTGGAATATAGACATTATTGGATACTTGTAGGAATCAATGCATGCATGGTCTGTCAGATATTTAAACTTGCATTGGCCAGCAGTTATTTAAATTAGATCATGGGATGTCTTTAAAATGCAATGCCGTTTTCTTTTTGAAAAATTCCTCCTATACATACATACATACATACATACATACATACATACATACATACATACACATACGTACGTACGCACGCGCGTGCACACACACACACACACACAGACTGCCTCATGCATGCATTTCTTCAGCAAATATACAACATAGGGCCATTTGCAATGCAGTACTACCTGCAGAATGGGTTGTTGATAGATTTGAAGGCAATGCAGTACTACCTGCAGAACGGGTTGTTGGTAGATTTGAAGGCAGTGCAGTACTACCTGCAGAACGGGTTGTTAGTAGATTTGAAGGCAGTGCAGTACTACCTGCAGAACGGATTGTTAGTAGATTTGAAGGCAGTGCAGTACTACTTGCACAATGGGTTGTTGGTAGATTTGAAGGCAGTGCAGTACTACCTGCAGAACGGGTTGTTGGTAGATTTGAAGGCAGTGCAGTACTACCTGCAGAACGGGTTGTTAGTAGATTTGAAGGCAGTGCAGTACTACCTGCAGAACGGATTGTTAGTAGATTTGAAGGCAGTGCAGTACTACTTGCACAATGGGTTGTTGGTAGATTTGAAGGCAGTGCAGTACTACCTGCAGAACGGGTTGTTGGAAGATTTGAAGACAGCCACAGTTCAACTCTGGTCTCTTAACACCCCATGATGTGAACTTGTGACTAATCACATCCGTACCACCAGAGGACAGCATCCCACCACTATCAGCAAAGGGATGACGTAATTGCCACCACCTCGTCTAGCTGTGTTTCGACATGCTGGTCTTCCAGTTGCGTTCATTTTCTGGAGTTTTCATTTTGTAGCCCTACCAGTGTTTAATCTTTCCCTCTCATACATACAATAAAAGTGTATTTGAAGCTCACAGATTCTACTGGCTCAATGCTTGAAAAGTAAACAAGTGATTGGAGGAATAGCTCCAACACTGACTCTGTGTGTGTGTGTGTGTGTGTGTGTGTGTGTGTGTGTGTGTGTGTGTGTGTGTGTGTGTGTGTGTGTGTGTGTGTTTATTTGCCAGGTTTTGAATGATGTAAAACCAATATTCCCTGCTCTATCAATCATGAATTCCCTATCAGAATAACAATAAACGCAGCTAGTGTTAAACAGCGTATTGGTTATTAACTTTTTTTCTCATTGTGTCTTATCAGTCTGTAATTTCCTTGACCACTTCCGCTAAGAAATGAAAAGTAGAACAATAAAAATCCTTGGACCCTACAGCATGACTCACCCACACAATAGCTCTGAACACACAGCTTATTTCATATATCAGTACCTCCTTATGATTCTAGTTAATCATTCTTCCTACAGTCCCTATTTATTTGATCTTATCATATTCCCTAGTTTAGATTCTTTCTTAGCACAAGTCTATTATTTCATCAAGAAGGTCGCTATCAGCAGAAAACCCAAAAATGTCCAGGGAAATTGCTGTGCATCAGCTGCACTGTAGACCCTCGAGTTCTGCTCCATATTTACTTCAGGGATCCCAACAGGTTTGTCGGTGAGGTACTGTCCAGATGCAGGATTCCACAGAGAACAGCTGTATGGCTCCTTATTACCGTCTTTTTCCAGGGAGCTGACGATGGTCATCCATCCCCCTGCCTCCACACTTTTGCTTGTGTTGGCTCCTGTCAGTCTGGTGGAGCCGTGGAACCAGTGTACATCCCCGTCCGGGTGGACTCCTGTGAAACGGCAGGTGGCAACTTTCGGATTCGCATCAACGTCAACATCCCTGTAGCACTCTGAATGGGGAAAAAAGAAGAGTTTGGAAATGAAAGTGGAGAAATAGGACTGGGACTTTTTTTTTGTTGGACTATTTCAGTTTTTTAACTACTGTGCAATGTGTAAGGTTGTTCTGTTACTGTGATCTTCATGGTTCACTAATTTGACAGATAGTGTTTCAGAAATGAATTTGCTAATGGTTTTCCACTAACCGGAAATGACGCAATGCATGCGGCGAATGAGAATGCCAATTTCAAACAAAAAGCATTATTAAATGTTCTTTAATAAATTCGTTTTTTTTTGTTTTCATTAATTGTACTTTGTAACGTTCTCCTTTGAGATTGGCAGAGATGCTACAATAGATGACAGTGGATTTGTTAGTCTGCTAAGCTAGGTTCCAGCATGTTCTTGTTAGCTGTGTTGACTATGGTTAACTTCTACACCGCTAACGGTGGGTTTGCTGCCTGGCTTTGGGTTGTGTCGCTGTCTGCCTTTTTCTTCAAAGTTTTCCAGCTTCTCGGTTTCTGAAATGTGTTGCAATGTGGGACAATGGTGTCCATCCACAGAACACTTAAAAATTGAGCAGATTTAGTACACATGTTGTAATTTTGAAGTATACTCCATTTTGTCACTTTTCCAACGCGAACACACAACATGCTGTAACAACCATGAATGAATAGACTCGCTAGCCCTTGGCTAACGGGTCGGACCCTTTAGTCGACTTGTTAGCAAAGAGCGGGTGACCCGGGTTCACGTCCCAGCTGCGGCGGTTCCCTGCTGCCCCCCCAAATTTGCTAAATTGCTTCAGAAGTGGGGTGGTGGGACCGTGAGGCCATCGGAAGCGCATGCGCCCAGAGTCGTTAAGGAGCTGGTATGCTGAAGCGCGGGGACGCGCTTCCCTGGGGGGTAGTATAACCACCACGGATGAATAGACTTGCTAGCCCTTGGCTAACAGGTTGGACCCTTTAGTTGACTGGTTAGCTCACGGGTTCGCATCCCGGCTACGGTGGTTCCCGGCTGCCCCGTGAATTCGCTACAATACTCAAACAGAATTACTATGTACGTATATACTGAGTGCATGATGTACGAAACAGGCATGTACTGCTATGTATTAAAGTTTTTTTCCCCTACATCTATCTTAATATTCCCCTCATTTGTTGAGCACTTTTATCAACACCATTGATGGTTTCCGGAAAAAAAGCTATATAAACTCACTGGCCACTTTATTAGGTACACCTTGCTAGTACCGGGTTGGACCGCCTTTTGCCTTCAGAACTGCCTTAATCCTTCGTGGCATAGATTCAACAAGGTACTGGAAACATTCCTCAGAGAGTTTGGTCCATATTGACATGATAGCATCACGCAGTTGCTGCAGATTTGTCGGCTGCACATCCATTATGTGAATCTCCCGGTCCACCACATCCCAAAGGTGCTTATTGGATTGAGATCTGGTGACTGTGGAGGCCATTTGAGTACAGGGAACTCATTGTCATGTTCAAGAAACCAGTCTGAGATGATTCGAGCTTTATGACATGGCGCGTTATCCTGCTGGAAGTAGCCATCAGAAGATGGGAACAGAGTGTGGTCATAAAGGGATGGACATGGTCAGCAACAATACTCAGGTAGGCTGTGGCGTTGACACGATGCTCAATTGGTACTAAGGGGCCCAAAGTGTGCCAAGAAAATATCCCCCACACCATTACACCACCACCACCAGCCTGAACCGTTGATACAAGGCAGGATGGATCCATGCTTTCATGTTGTTGACGCCAAATTCTGACCCTACCATCCGAATGTCGCAGCATAAATCGAGACTCATCAGACCAGGCAACGTTTTTCCAATCTTCTATTGTCCAATTTTGGTGAGCCTGTGCGAATTGTAGCCTCAGTTTCCTGTTCTTAGCTGACAGGAGTGGCACCTGGTGTGGTCTTCTGCTGCTGTAGCCCATCTGCCTCAAGGGTCGACGTGTTGTGCGTTCAGAGATGCTCTTCTGCATACCTCGGTTGTAATGAGTGGTTATTTGAGTTACTGTTGCCTTTCTGTCAGCTCGAACCAGTCTGGCCATTCTCCTCTGACCTCTGGCATCAACAAGGCATTTTCGCCCACAGAACTGCCGCTCACTGGATATTTTCTCTTTTTCGGACCATTCTCTGTAAACGCTAGAGATGGTTGTGCGTGAAAATCCCAGTAGATCAGCAGTTTGTGAAATACTCAGACCAGCCCGTCTGGCACTAACAACAGTGCCACGTTCAAAGTCACTTAAATCACCTTTCTTCCCCATTCTGATGCTCGGTTTGAACTGCAGCAGATCGTCTTGACCATGTCTACATGCCTAAATACATTGAGTTGCTGCCATGTGATTGGCTGATTAGAAATTTGCGTTAACGAGCAGTTGGACAGGTGTGCCTAATAAAGTGGCCGTTGAGTGTATATGTATATATATATCCATCTTAACCGTTTATCTTGCTCTCAGGGTCGCGGGGATGCTGGAGCCTATTCCAGCAGTCATTGGGCGGCAGGTGGGCAGATACCCTGGACAGGCCGCCAGGCCATCACAGGCCCCCCCCCACACACACACACACACACACACACACACACACCCATTCATTCCTAGGGACAATTTAGTATGGCCAGTTCACCTGACTTACATGTCTTTGGACTGTGGGAGGAAACCGGAGCCCCCGGAGCAAACCCACACAGACACCGGGAGAACATGCAAACTCTACACAGAGGATGACCCGGAATGACCACCAAGTTCATCTCGGGTCCCCATTAGCAGCTGATGAATGCGTGACGCACGAAACAAGCTGGTGTATATATATATATATATATATATATATATATATATATATATATATATAAATACGTATATACACTACCGTTCAAAAGTTTGGGATCACCCAAACAATTTTGTGGATTGGATTCATCCGTCCACAACACTTTTTTCCAGTCTTCCTCTGTCCAATGTCTGTGTTCTTTTGCCCATCTTAATCTTTTTCTTTTATTGGTCAGTCTCAGATATGGCTTTTTCTTTGCCACTCTGCCCTGAAGCCCAGAATCCCGCAGCCGCCTCTTCACTGTAGATGTTGACACTGGTGTTTTGCGGGTACTATTTAATGAAGATGCCAGTTGGGGACCTGTGAGGCGTCTGTTTCTCAAACTAGAGACTCTAATGTACTTATCTTCTTGCTCAGTTGTGCAACGCGGCCTCCCACTTCTTTTTCTACTCTGGTTAGAGCCTGTTTGTGCTGTCCTCTGAAGGGAGTAGTACACACCGGTGTAGGAAATCTTCCATTTCTTAGCAATTTCTCGCATGGAATAGCCTTCATTTCTAAGAACAAGAATAGACTGTCGAGTTTCAGATGAAAGTTCTCTTTTTCTGGCCATTTTGAGCGTTTAATTGACCCCTCAAATGTGATGCTCCAGAAACTCAATCTGCTCAAAGGAAGGTCAGTTTTGTAGCTTCTGTAACGAGCTAAACTGTTTTCAGATGTGTGAACATGATTGCACAAGGGTTTTCTAATCATCAAATAGCCTTCTGAGCCAATGAGCAAACACATTGTACCATTAGAACACTGGAGTGATAGTTGCTTGAAATGGGCCTCTATACACCTATGTAGATATTGCACCAAAAACCAGACATTTGCAGCTAGAATAGTCATTTACCACATTAGCAATGTATAGAGTGTATTTCTTTAAAGTTAAGACTAGTTTAAAGTTATCTTCATTGAAAAGTACAGTGCTTTTCCTTCAAAAATATGGACATTTCAATGTGATCCCAAACTTTTGAACGGTAGTGTATATGTGTGTGTGTGTGTGTGTGTGTGTGTGTGTGTGTGTGTGTGTGTGTGTGTGTGTGTGTGTGTGTGTGTGTGTGTGTGTGTGTGTATTTGCTGTCGTTTTGACCAAGTGTCTGATTTTAACTGATGTTCTGGTGTAACGATGTTTTATTTTCGTCACTTATTCTTTTATATGTCATCTTTGTCAATAACCTTGATGCACTACCCCTGTTTATTGCTGCCCTCTTGGCCAGGTCTCTCTTGTAAAAGAGGTTTTTTTTCTCAATGAGACTTTTATTCCCGGTTAAATAAATAAAACCTCTGAAAGAACAGATATGGAATCTAACCTTTCAATTCAACCGTTGTCTTTGCCTCCGTAATCCCATGATTTGAGTGAAGCTTGCACATGTACAGAGCCTCCACGCTTTCCATGGGCTGCACTTGTTGAAAGGTGAGGGATAAATGCCTCTGCGTGTAAGCGCACTGGAATTCACTCTGTGTGTGGTTCCTGAACTGTGTGACTTCCCCCAAGATGTCCACCTCACACAGGCGCTTCCTGTTTAGGTTCCATCTCAGGTGTGTCACTGTCAGTCCTTCTCGGGAAGAGGAGACCTTGCAGTTGAGCGTGACCGTCTGGCCGCACGCCGCCGTCACCTCACTGCTCACATTCAGCCATACCAGCTCTGTGGAGGAAGTTACAGAAACTGCACCAGTCTTTTGCGTGGAAAATGTTGCATTTTGTGAGACTAGGTTCCATACGACCTGTGTTCACAGTATGGTTTTTCTGAAGTGGTCACATCAAGATAACTCTATAAAGTACATCCTTATAATGCATTATAAGTATATTATAATGAGCTATAAATATGTTTATAGTTTGATATGACTCTAACTATAAGAACAAAGTTACTTGTAATTGATTATCCACCCATCCATTATCCAAACTGCTTACCCTTACTCAGGGTTGGAGGGATACTGGAGCCTATCCCAGCAGTCATTGATTATAAAGTGTCATAATGTCTTATAAACATGCAGTTATGATGACTGTAATAATGACTAATAGACTAATAGAAATAATGACGTGGGACTCACAGGACATTATGAGTCTATGGATATAGAGCGTTAAAAAAACACTTTTCAACCAGCAAATGAATAGTGGCTCAAAAATACAACATGAATAACTGATTCATTGTAAAGTAAAGCTCTGTAACCATAGACTCATAATGTCCCATAAGCTCCAGGTGTGTTATAAGGCAGTGATATAGTACATTATACACACGTCCTATTGGTCATTATAGCTGAATATTAATAAAACACGGTGCTGTATAACCAGTTATAAAACACTCTAGGTTCTTACAGTCGGTGTCATAATGCAATATGAACCTGTTTACAGTTCATTATAAATGTCCTTATAATGCATTATAAAGATGTAGGCTGCTACCATTTAATTATATTATGTTTAACAGCCACATACTATGAACTGCTCAACATGTCTTAATATGCCACCATGGGCTCAAGCTAGACAGCTGCAAAAGCCCCAACAAGTCTTGAGTGACTGGTTTATAAGGAGCTGCACAAAATGTTCTGTTAAGTCAGTAGGTGTGAACTTGTTTCACATACCTTGTGTCGTCGAAACAAAAGTGGTCGTGAGGAGAAGCATTGTGATCCCTGTCCCGAACCCCATCTTCAGCTTTGTGGCATTTGCTGCGCCGTGAACGGGAATATTGAGAAATTGAAGCGAAGAATATAAATGTGACCAAAACAAACAAGCTCTTGGGTTTTACTGAGGCCACCAGACTAATCACAGCACAGTGGGAGTGCAGCTCGGACTTATCTCACCTTTCCTTAGTAACTGCATTCCTGTCAAAACTAGTGGTCTACTAGATGTTGATCATGCTTGACATTGTCACAGATAGAAATCAGCGTTACGTCTACTCTGTCTTGTTCAGGCAAATGTTTTCCAACACCATTTGTTTGTAACTATGAACAAAGCCAAAACCTCAGCGGTGTGGTTTTTGGTTGAACTAATATCGCCACCTTAGCTTTTAAAAAAGACACTGACCTCCGTTTTCATACGTTGCTTTTCCCTCGGCTCCTCTGCTTTTACGTCCCCAGCTCCTGCTGGTTTGTGATTTTCCTGCGTCTGTATTTCCTCCTTTAGCGCTTATCTTTCATTAGCGTGGAGACACTTTCAGTTGAAGCAGATCACTTCTCAGAAGAGGGTGTTTCCCAAACTAGAAAGCTGAAAGACAGTGAAAAGTGAGGGTGAGTGAGAGTGTGCGTATGTGCGTGTCTGAGAGCGAGAGTGTGAGAGAGAGGGAGAGGGAGAGGGGGGGGTAAGGTCTATTCACTGAGTGATAGAAAGCTGATACAGACAGAGACTTTGTGTGACTTCCTTTAATGTGGTGGAGCGATGTTGAGTCTGGACACTAAAGTATCATGCTAATAGTCACTATGAGGTCATCATGGCTTTTTTCATATTCTCATTCTACAGCATTAGCCAAAAGGGGAAGTTTTATTTATATTGATCCATTCCTCTGGAAAGGCCCAGCTTGTGTCTTGTGGTGACGTCATTGACAAGCCTGACGCACACGCGCACACACGCACACACGCACACACACACACACACACACACACACACACACACACATCTATACATCTATGTTGTAGTCAAAAACTCCCTAATCCCAAACCCTAAAATTTACCTTACACCCAACACTAACATTAATCTTCACCTTAAAATGAACAAGAAAAAGCACCAATACAAATCAAATGTATATCTCGCCTCAACCATAATCTTCAGCCTAATTCTACAGCCTAACTTTAATGCTAGGTCCCAGCCTCCCCCTAACCCCAAATGTAAAGGTTAGAATTTCAAAGTTCCAAGTGTTTTTATTGTCCCTTGTAATTGGTTTGCAGCCAGGATATGCAAAAACACACAACACATACAAAAACACAACACATACAAAAACACAAAACACCAAAGCAGTGATGGGCAACAACAGACGAAAGGACGTAGTGAGCAGAGATTTAAAGGAGATAATTCAGTGCAGAAGTCAAGTATGCAGCCTGTAAATAAGTAATCTCCAGGCAGCAGTAAAACACTATTTACCGTTTAACAACTGAATGGCAGCAGGAACAAAGGAAACCTTACATCTCTTAGTCCTCATACTGAGCACCGTCACCAGATGACCTGGGGGTAACGGCTCAAACTCTGACCGAAGAGTGTGATCTTGGCACTCCCAGAAGGGAAGTAAACCTTCTGGTCTGGAGTCCGTAAGCTCGACTCCTCCCTGAAATCTTACTAGCCATTTTGATGAGGCTAACACTGATTCAATAAAACTTCTATAAAAGAGAGTCGTCATCTCAGAGGAGACAATAGAAGAGCACATTTTCCTCAGGGGAAAAAAAAAGTCGTTGTTGGACCCTTTTTTTTCATGGAAGCAACATGAAATTCAAAACAGTTTTTTTTTTTGAGAACAACACCCAGGTATTTTATTTATTGCTGTCCACTAGCTCAATGTCAGCACCTTTGATGCTGGTTAGTACAGGACTAGGAGGAGTCTTTCTAATGCTGACTATCATGTCTTTAGTGTTAGACACAATTAGCTGGAGCAAGGACTTCGTCACACCAACGCACAAAATCATCGACCACAGGCCCGTGTTGTTGCTCCTCCCCTTCAAGAACACTTACAATCACAGAATCAGCCGCAGATTTGATAATGTGCCTGTTAGTGTGGTGCTGCAACACCTAGTCGTTAACTTACCACTGTAGCCCAGGAATAAGCTTTGTCAAGTCAAGTCAAGTCAATTTTATTTGTATAGCCCAATATTACAAATTACAAATTTGCCTCAGCAACACAACATCCTGTCCTTAAACCATCACATCTGATAAGGAACAACTCCTTAAAAAAAACAACCTTTGACTGGGAGAAAAACAGGAAGAAACCTCAGGGAGAATAACAGGGGGGGGAATCTTTCTCTTAAGACGGACAACGTGGAATGGATGTTGTGTTTACACAATTTACAGAATACAGCACTGAAAGAGGATAACAGAATTACAATATATATATAGATGATAGATATATGTCTTAATTGGGATCAAAAAATGTCCCCACAAGGTAGGTGGTTTGGGATTTTACTACCCTTATGGGGACATCTGGTCCTCACAAGTGTGTATACAGAAAATGCACGCAAACACACACACACACACACACACACACACACACACACACACACACACACACACACACACACACACCCGCGTTTGCATGCACACAAAAACCTACAGACATCATGCCGTGTTTCACTTTCCCAGCCAAATATTTCCGGGCAAGTTGACAAACTTGTTGTCACAACCTCTGTCTCGTTTGCATGTCCACATGACAACAGCAGCATATCCACAGGGTACGTTGAGATCTATCCCATACTTTATTGGCATGGAGACAGGATTATCCCTGATGCTGAATTCTATCTGTAAGGATGTCAAACATGAGCCACGTCTCATTATAGTGCTTTAATCTTCTGGTGTCTGTTGAATAAACTTTGACAGGAATCCTCTGTGGAGGAGAGTTGAGAAGAATTAGAGTTCAACTCCCAACGATTTGTCGTGATGAATAGTTTGGTGATTTGTGCATTTATGGCGGTCTCTGTCTTAATCGAGCAGGGACATGTCCATTCCACCAAATGCCTTCATTTGCCCTGGATGTATTTTAAACAACTCTCTTCAGCTCCTTCTATGATGGAAAGATGTTTTGTGGCCTTTCTTGGGCGTCACCTCTGTGAGATGAAACTAATTGCTTCAAAAAGTCGAAAAAATAGGCTGCTTCTCCATTTTACACCAATGCCGTTTTTTAAACTATGCAGTATAATTAGAACAGGCACCATATGCACTTGGAATCGTGGAATGAATAAAGAAGCAAGCTGTTACATCAAGCAATTACATTACAGAAAAATACTCCCTAGTAGTTGCAACTCTTAAACAACAGCCGTTTTTTTTTTACATTTGCCAGTTCACAATCACTTTATTACAGAAATTAAAAAAAAGAAGCAAAAAAAACAACGTTTTGTTTCATTGGAGCTTTTTAACAGTCGATTGGTATGAGTAATCTAGACTAACCAAGATAGACTAAGTCCAGACCAAGTCTTTAGGGGGTCGAGTCTGAGTCAAGTCTAAGAATTCAAGGCAGCAAGTCCAACTCAAGTCCAGTGGGGTCATAACTTGTAGACTGACACGTACAAGTCTGATTAAACACTATGAATGTAACTATAGTATTCTACCATCATAGCAAAAGTCAACTAGACTGTAATGTTTAGTATTTTTTTCTCCACTGAAGAATGAATATTTCAGGTTTCAATTTTCCAATGTTTCAGAAACATACTTTCTTACTTCAGTATTAAAAGTAACATTACAGATGCTAAAATTTGTTACATTTAAACTGGCCTGACTCAGTTAAAACTGGGTTACTGCAGGTTCCTGTTCTGCAGCACATAAGACAGAAGCCCATTACAATACCAAATAATAGCAAAAAATTACAGAAACAAAACAGACAGCTACACAGACACTGCAGAGGGGTAGACTGAAGATGGTATATGTGAGTTGAATCAGTGGTTGCAGGTGTTCTTCCATGAGATAGTGTTTATATGCCTTTTTGAAGTGGTTAATATAATAGAGGTTATTGCTCTAATGTAATATGGGATCTCATTCCAGATTTTAGTGTATGTGTGAAAAAATGATCTCTGACCATAGTTGTTTTTTAAGATGGTACTGGAATATTTGCATGTTAGATTGATCTAGTGATGCCTTCTTGTCTTGTGTTGTGTCTTGTAAATAGAGCAGTAAGTGTTGGAGGAGAATTATTGTTTTGGTTCTGAAGGTAAAATTTATTGGCCAAATTTTTCATGTCGTTCTGAAAAGTCAGGGCGTTAGAATGTGAAAATGCAGTGCAATGGTGAGTCCGAGGGGGAAAGTTGCCATGGCTCTTATAAGCTTTATTGTAGAGTCTTTTTTTCCTTCCAGATTCCCCCTCCCCCCCATTTTTTCCTCCCCAGTTGTACTTGGCCAATTACTCTATTTTCCGAGCCATCCTGGTCGCTGCTCCACCCCCTCTGCCGATCTGGGGAGGGCTGCAGACTACCACATGTCTCCTACGATACATGTGGAGTCGCCAGCCGCTTCTTTTCACCTCACAGTGAGGAGTTTCGCCAGGAGGACGTAGCGCATGGGATGGTCATGTTATTCCCCCCAGTTCCCCCTCCCCCCAGAACAGGCGCCCCAACTGACCAGAGGAGGTGCTAGTGCAGCGACCAGGACACATACCTACATTCGGCTTCTCACCCACAGACACAGCCAGTTGTGCCTGTAGGGACGCCGGACTAAGCCGGAGGTAACACGGATTTGAACCGGAGATCCCTGTGTTGGTAGGCAATGTAATAGACCGCAACGCTACCCAGACGCCCTTTATTGTAGAGTCTTGCTATTGGTTCAGTGGTTTCCTTTGTGATGAGGGGCCAGATTGGTAGGCTATTGTTGAAAGAATTATTGCATGTAAATATGTGTCTGAAACAGTATGGATGAGATATGATATGATCTTATTATAAACATACAATTTCTGGTTGAGCCTCTGCATTAAATTGTGAATGTGGTTTTGATAAGCAAGATGTGAATCAAGGTATACTCCCAAGATATTTGTAGGTTTTTGTGATGGATAGTGTTTGGAAAATTGGTGGAAAATTAAACCCTACCTGTCTCAGCATGTAGCACCACTCCTGTTACAGGCTCTTGTTATATCATGCATTGACTACTGCAACGCCTTACTGGCAGGTCTCCTTGCACACACTTTCATACCTCTGCAAATGATCCAGAACGCAGCAGCATGTCTAGTCTTCAACCAACCCAAAACAGCACAAGTCACTCCACTGTTCTCATCCCTCCACTGGCTCCCAGTTGCTGCCTGCATCAAATTCAAAACCTTAATGCTCGTTTACAAAACAGCAACAAAAACGGCTCCCATCTACCTGAACTCCCTCATTCAGGTCTACACTCAGCCCCGTTTACTACACTCTGCCAATGAAAGGCGCATGGCACTTCCACTACAACTGGGCCCTAAGTCACTAGCCAGACTTTTCTCTTCTGTAGTTCCCCGGTGGTGGAACGAGTTACCAAACTCCATTCGATCCGCTGAGTCTCTCTCCATCTTTAAGAAGCTTAAGACCCAGCTCTTTCCCAAATACCTCCACACCACACCTGATGGTATTAAAAAAAATCGCTTCTATGCACCCTATGCATGGCCTTTGTGCACTGCCTGTTGACACCTATGTCTTATCGGAGTTGAACCTAGTTTTTTTGACACTTAATTGCATTGTCACCTCGTGACAAGATCCTTGCTTGTGTTGTATTAACTCTTGAGATGTACGTCGTTTTGGACAAAAGTGTCTGCTAAATGAAATTGTAAGTTTGATTTACAAAATGAATGGGGTCAGACATAGATATAGATTTCTTAGGGGAATGGAAATACATAGATTCTGTTTTCTTGACACTGATAGATGGTTAGAGTTCAACCTCTCATGTAATAGTGAAGGTCAGAGAATTTTGAGTTTGACATCAGGGTTTGGATCAGAAAGAAAAAGTACAGTGTCATCGGTAAAAAGTTGACAATTAGAATATTTACATACATTGGGAAGGTCAATGATATACAGAATGCTGCCCAGAAAGCTGCCTTGTTCAACTCCCATATTACAGGTTATAGGGGGAGATATTACCTGACCGATTTTAACCACTTGGGACCTGTAAGTTAAGTATGAGGAGAACATCGTCACCACAGAGGAGAAAGGTTGAAATGAGTACAGTTTATTCAGCAGAATTTGATGATTCACTGTATAGAAAGCTTTGCGAAAATCAATAAAAATGGCTCCAGTGACATGACCTTTGTTGAGTGAATTACATGATTTGTTCAGTAAATAACAGTAATGCAAACATGGTTGATCGGATAGCGTGGAAACCATATTGAAAGTCACTGAGGAGGTTATTGCTTTCAAGATGGTTGTTTAATTGGTTAGAAAAAATTTTTTTCCAATAATTTAGATATTATATTGGAGAATGGATATTGACCTGTCATTTGAAACAAGAGTTAGATCCTCAGATTTAAAAATTGGGTGATTTGAGCAGTTTTCCAGCCAGAAGGAAAGATAGAAAGCCTGATACAGCAATTGACCAGATGATGGAGGAGAGGCATAAACCTGTCAGCATGAGTCTTAAAACTGCATATTTAAAACATAAATATTACAAGCATGAGAATTTTTCATAAACTGATAATAATCATACACTTAACAAATTAGATTAGACTGCACTTTAATAAATCCTTACCATGTATTTGCTCCACCAGTACTAGACCAGTTGATTCGAAGCAACACCACTCTCCTCCAGCTGGGTAGAAGAAACTAGTTAATGAAATCAGCTGATTTATTACGTGGGTGGAGCAAATACGTGGTTTGGAATTTTGCTTTCTGGCCCAGGTTCTGCCACCTCTGGTAAATTAAATTCTTGTACTCAACCTTGAAAAATGATCGCGTCTGAGCCAAGTCCGAGTCATTATGCTGTGAAGTCTGAGACGAGACTGAGACCTTCAAAATGCAGGCTTGAACCCGAGTCCATACTCGGCTACTACAACCTTAGGTATGAGTACTTATAATTCCTATATGTGCTGTCTGATGAGGACCCTAACTTTTGAGATGTGGTATAGCTCCACTAACGCACAGCCTCCTTGAGATTTAGAGATTTACAATCCTAAGTTATATGGGCCCTTACAGATAAGTGTCTCTGGGGACAGAGAACCAAAGTTTCAGAAGTTCAAACAGAGTCCCTGTCATATATTGGAATGTGTGCTACAGAGTCACTTATCAAGTCTTATTCAAACTGATAGGCGTCTTAATTACAGCTTCCACGCTTGAGAGAAATTAGAGAAATAACGTTTCAGGTTATATACACTTTTGATCAACCAAAAGGCTCAATTACCGGTTAGGCACCCAGTAATTGTGAATGCAACTTCTGTTTTACAATACGCTGATTAAGTTCTTCTTAACTGCATTCAAACTGATGTTGAGACCGCTGACAATGCTTGGTGTTTATATATGATTACATTAAGCCCTGGTGGTAGATACGAATGGCCTAAATAAGTGAACCAAGAAACAATATTAGTCTCTCTCTCTCTCTCTCTCTCTCGCTCTCTCTCCTCTATCTCCATTATATTGCCCTCTCGCTCTCTATTGATCTCAGCGCCATTTTCCTTTGTCATTTTTCTCATTGCAATTTTCTTTATCCTGTTAGTTTTTCTGTTCTTTGATATTAATAAGAAGGGTTTTCCCCACCCTCTCATTAGTGAATCCAGGTGGTTGTACATCTCAATTGAGAATTAAAGAGGATGGGAGATACTAAAGGTGAGTAGGAAGTGCTTTTCTTTTCATGGGACTATCATATCAGTAAACATAATTCAGACTGGATTAAAAATAAATCACCACAAATGAATGAATCATGTGCCACTACTATACTCAGTTTTTTTTTCCGGTTGTTATTTTTCAAATGGTTAGCTCTTCAATGCACAAGCATTCCCAGAACAGTAATTCCCATGTAATTAAGTATGCATGCCTACACATGAAAGCAGTTGAGTCACCAACAAAGCCTGCAAAGTCTAGTAAGTACACCATTCCCCAAGGGTCGGTGCTTTGTTGCATGAACTCATCGCCGAGTAAAAACTCATCTACATTTCAGATAGACGTATAATTGGACAGGAGCACTGAGGCCACTGCCCCTGTGTGGCTCATATATTAGTGGAGAACAGCAACTCTGAAAATGCAATAACTTGCATATAAAACCCAACATGAACTCCAGCATATTGCGGTTTTTCTTTTTTTGTCTTTACATGCAGCGATCAATACTGATGTGAGCCAGCCCTTAAACTAGACTCATTAAATTTCATATAGGAAACCTGTTTGGGCATCAGAAAAGTATGATCAAATGCATAGTTTTAGCTTTAGTAGTTAATTCAGACAATATAAAACTATTTTAGCTGTTGCTCTGCTGTCATACACTCACTGGCCACTTTATTAGGTACACCTTGCTAGTACCGGGTTGGACCCCCTTTTGCCTTCAGAACTGCCTTAATCCTTCGTGGCATAGATTCAACAAGGTACTGGAAACATTCCTCAGAGAGTTTGGTCCATATTGACATGATAGCATCACGCAGTTGCTGCAGATTTGTCGGCTGCACATCCATGATGCGAATCTCCCGGTCCACCACATCCCAAAGGTGCTCTATTGGATTGAGATCTGGTGACTGTGGAGGCCATTTGAGTACAGTGAACTCATTGTCGTGTTCAAGAAACCAGTCTGAGATGATTCGAGCTTTATGACATGGCGCATTATCCTGCTGGAAGTAGCCATCAGAAGATGGGAACACTGTGGTCATAAAGGGATGGACATGGTCAGCAACAATACTCGGGTAGGCTGTGGCGTTGACACGATGCTCAATTGGTACTAAGGGGCCCAAAGTGTACCAAGAAAATATCCCCCACACCATTACACCACCACCACCAGCCTGAACCGTTGATACAAGGCAGGATGGATCCATGCTTTCATGTTGTTGACGCCAAATTCTGACCCTACCATTCGAATGTCGCAGCAGAAATCGAGACTCATCAGACCAGGCAACGTTTTTCCAATCTTCTATTGTCCAATTTTGGTGAGCCTGTGCGAATTGTAGCCTCAGTTTCCTGTTCTTAGCTGACAGGAGTGGCACCCGGTGTGGTCTTCTGCTGCTGTAGCCCATCTGCCTCAAAGTTCGACGTGTTGTGCGTTCAGAGATGCTCTTCTGCATACCTCGGTTGTAATGAGTGGTTATTTGAGTTACTGTTGCCTTTCTGTCAGCTCGAACCAGTCTGGCCATTCTCCTCTGACCTCTGGCATCAACAAGGCATTTTCGCCCACAGAACTGCCGCTCACTGGATATTTTCTCTTTTTCGGACCATTCTCTGTAAACCCTAGAGATGGTTGTGCGTGAAAATCCCAGTAGATCAGCAGTTTCTGAAATACTCAGACCAGCCTGTCTGGCACCAACAACCATGCCACGTTCAAAGTCACTTAAATCACCTTTCTTCCCCATTCTGATGCTCGGTTTGAACTGCAGCAGATCGTCTTGACCATGTCTACATGCTTAAATGCATTGAGTTGCTGACATGTGATTGGCTGATTAGAAATTTGCGTTAACGAGCAGTTGGACAGGTGTGCCTTAGAAGTGGCCGGTGAGTGTATGTACGGTAGATTTATCATTCTTATTTTTGTTGGGAAATTGAGCTAGTTAGGATGTCACAAGCAGGGCCAACTAAGGCTGGTCAAGATCAGTGCCTGTAAAATGATGAGAGATGCAAGACATTTTTTCACATGTCGGCTATTTAATTGCCCCTTTACAGATACATTAAACTGAACTGAATTAATTTGAGCTGAATTGATTTGAATAATATAGAGGACAGCATTATAGTTGAGTGGTTTCTGGTGTTACATTAGGCCCCTTTCCAATCTTGGAACCCAGAGGCTAAATCTTCTCATGATGATTTAGCTCTGGGGACAATGGCCAATATTTTGTAGCTTCTGGCTGCTCACTTCCATTTCCTATGAAGAATTCCTCTCTGTGTGCCTGTAATTTTTTACAGTTGGATTAGCAACTTGAGATGTGAGAATGGAGTTGAGAGAACGTTTCTCCTCACAATACACAAACTTCGATACTTTTTTTTAGGTGTTTTAGGTCCAGACAGCATTTCGGCCAATGCATTCCGCATCTTTTGCTCCCCACACAGACTGTTACCAACATGCAACCAAAGCATGTTCCTGTTGAAATCACTGCCTACTCAAATGTGATTGGTCAATATTGCTCAGACTAAAACGGAAACCAGAACACTTCTGCTTAATAAATGAGGAGCAGAATATCAATATAGATGTAGGAAAATGTATTAAAAGCTATGTTTTTAAAGTGTATGCTATGTATTAAAAGTTGTTTTTCCTATATATATATATATATAACTTTGTTAAAAGAAACACTCAACGGTAGAGAAAGTGCTCAACAAATAAGGAGCAAAATACAAAACTGACAGCTGATGACTGCTTATGGCATGAAACAGACTTGTAATGTCATAAAAAATTTACTTGATTAACACTGGATTTTATATATATAATCCAGTGTTAGTTTGTTGCTTATGTTCGCTTTGTCACGTCAGAGTCACTGTGTGAGGATTTGCTGTTTTGCAAGTACGTCCCAAGTACAGCGACAACGGATGAGCTCTTTAGTCTTCTTGACTGTTACTTTACAGAACATGGGCTGAAATGGGAGAGAGGAAATTCAGGTGTTTCTGGAGGAGGACCATATGCATAAAGTTGCAAGCAAGTTTAGTAATGAACAATTTCTGACGAAACTGGCCTGTCTCAGTGATATATTTGGAAAGTTGAATGCCCTAAATCTTCAGCTTCAAGGGAGAGACGAGCGCCTTCCTCACCTGGCAGACAAGATCAGTGCATTCACTCGAAAGCTTGAGATGTGGGGCAGACAACTTGATCAAAGAAATATTGATTTCTTCGAGAATCTGAGTGAATTTATTGAAATCAGTGACTCTGGAGCCAGGAAGGAGCATTGGAGGTGGGTTCAAACTCTTCTATCATGGTGTGAATGGGAGGAGAAATGCGGTAGGGTAATTCTGAAGGAAGAGTATGTCAAGAGTTTGCTGGAGGTGGTGAGAGTGTCAGACAGAGTGATGAGTATGAAGTTGGAAATCAAAGGTATATTGATGAATGTTATCGGCGCATATGCCCCGCAAGTTAGGTGTGAGATGGATGAAAAAGAAGAATTCTGGAGTGAGTTGAATGACATGGTAGAGAGGGTACCCAAGGAGGAGAGAGTGGTGATTGGAGCGGACCTCAATGGGCATGTTGGTGAAGGAAATAGAGGTGATGAGGAGCTGATGGGCAGATATGGTGTCAAGGAGAGAAATGTAGAAGGACAGATGGTGGTGGATTTTGCGAAAAGGATGGAAATGGCTGTGGTGAATACATATTTCAAGAAGAGGGAGGAACACATGGTGCATGTATAAGAGTGGAGGAAAGTGCACACAGGTGGGCTATATCTTATGTAGAAGGTGCGATCTGAAAGGGATTGTAGACTGCAAGGTGGTGATGAGAGAATGTAGCTAGGCAGCATTGGACGGTGGTATGTAGAATGATTTTGGAGACCAAGAAGAGGAAGAGAGTGAAGGTAGAGCCAAGGATCAAAGGTGGAAGTTGAAGAACGAAGACCGTTGTGTGGAGTTCAGGAAAGAGTTAAGACAGGCGCTGGGTGGTAGTGAAGAGTTGCCGTATGGCTGGGCAACCAGTGCAGAAATAGTGAGGGAGACAGCTGGGAAGGTACTTGGTGTGTCATCAGGACAGAGGAAGGAAGACAAGGAGACTTGGTGGTGGAACGAGGAAGTACAGCAAAGTATACAGAGGAAGAGGTTGGTATAGAAGAAGCGGGAAGTCAGAGAGATGAAGAAAGTAGACAGGAGTACAAGGAGATGCAGTGTAAAGCGAAGAGAGAGCTGGCAAAGGCAAAGGAAAAGGCGTATGGTGAGGTGTATGACAGATTAGACACTAAGGAAGGAGAAAAGGACTTGTACCGATTGGCTAGACAGAGGGACCAAGCTGCAAAGGATGTGCAGCAAGTTAGGGCGATCAAGGATAGAGATGGAAATGTGCTGAGAAATGAGGAGAGGAGAGTGTGTTGAGAAGGTGGAAGGAGTACTTTGAGGGGTTGATGAATGAAGAAAATGAGAGAGAGTATACTGGTAGAAGAAGTATACTGGAACCGATTTTCAAGAATAATGGCAGAATAGCAGAATTGTAGCAACTACAGAGGTATAAAGTTGATCAACCGTGGGGTCCACGGTGGTGTAGTGGTCTAAGCATCGGCTTTGTGTTGATGCAGTTGCCCACTGGGGCCCGGAGTTCGCGCCCCGGTCTCGTCAGATCCGACTATGGCCGGACTCGACGAAGCAGCAATAATTGGCAACGCTTGTGTTGTCAGCTTGTGTTCGTCACATGAATGCGTCTCTGTGTGTGTCGGAAAAAGCAGTGGTTCGGCCTGGATTCACCTTGTCTCAAAAGTGGCGAGGCGTCTCTTTCGAGACTGCTGGCCGGAGAGATGCAGTTGGCGAATGCATGCAGTACGAGGGTGGGTGTTTGAATTAGAATAGGGATCGATTGGCCACCAAATCGGGAGAAAAAGGGAAAAATCGGAAATAAATGTATATAAAAAAGTTGATCAGCCACAGCATGAAGATATGGGAAAGAGTAATAGAAGCTAGGTTAAGAGGAGAGGTGACGATCAGCGAGCAACAGTATGGTTTCATGCCACTAAAGAGCACCACAGATGCGATGTTTGCTTTGAGAATGTTGATTGAGAAGTATAGAGAAGGCCAGAAGGAGTTACATTGTGTTTTTGTGGATTTAGAGAAAGCATGTGACAGGGTGCCGAGAGAGGAGGTGTGGTATTGTATGGGGAAATCGGGGGTTGCACAGAAGTATGTAGGAATGGTGCAGGACATGTATGAGGGAAGTGTGACAGTGGTGAGGTGTGCAGTTGGAAAGACAGATGGGTTCAAGGTAAAGGTGGAATTACATCAAGGATCGGCTCTGAGCCCTTTCTTGTTTGCAATGGTGATAGGCAGTTTGACTGACGGACGAGATCAGGCAGGAGTCTGTGAACTATGATGTTTGCGGATGACACTGTGATCTGTAGTGAGAGTAGGTTGCAGGTTGAGGAGAGCCTGGAGAGGTGGAGGTATGCACTGGAGAGAAGAGGAATGAAAGTCAGTAAGAGCAAGATGGAATACCTATGCGTGAATGAGAGGGAGGACAGTGGAATGGTGAGGATGCAAGGAGTAGAGGTGAGGAAGGCGTATGAGTTTAAATACTTGGGGCCAACTGTACAAAGTAATGGGGAGTGTAGAAGAGAGGTGAAGTAGAGAGTGCAGGCAGGGTAGAGTGGGTGGAGAAGAGTGTCAGGAGTGATTTGCAACAGAAGGGTACCAGCAAGAGTTAAAGTGTGAAGGTTTACAAAATGGTTGTGAGACCAGATATGTTGTATGGTTTGGAGACAGTGGCACTGATGAAAAGACAGGAGGTGGAGCTGGAGGTGGCAGAGTTGAAGATGCTAAGATTTTTGTTGGGAGTGACGAAGAAGGACACAATTAGGAATGATTATATTAGAGGGACAGCTCAGGTTGGACCGTTTAGAGACAATGCAAGAGAGGCAAGTTTGAGATGGTTTGGACATGTGTGGAGGAGAGATGCTGGGTATATTGGGAGAAGGATGCTGAATATGGAGCTGCCAGGGAAGAGGAGAAGTGGAAGGCTATAGAGGAGTTTTATGGATGTGGTGAGGGAGGACATGCAGGTGGCTGGCGTGACAGAGGAAGGAAGATGAAGAGGACAGGAAGAGATGGAAATGGATGATCCGCTGTAGTGACCCCTAACAGGAGCAGCCAAAAGAAGAAGAAGACTAAAAGTAAGCTAACAAGTCAGTATATACAGGCCGCAGAAGAATAAACTTCAAATTAAACTAGTCACACATTAAATATAAAATCTAACAGTTTACATGGAAACGTAACAGTATGTACAGAGGTATGTAGTTACAGTAAACATGTTAAATGTATCTGTACTGCAGGAGTGGTATGGCAGAAAGGGAACATTGCAGAATAAAGTCATTCTGCTGGAAGGGGGGGGCGAGAGAGGTGTGTGTGTGTGTGTGTGTGTGTGTGTGTGTGTGTGTGTGTGTGTGTGTGTGTGTGTGTGTGTGTGTGTGTGTGTGTTTGTTCGTTCATTCAAGTGCCCAAAGTCTATGGGCTCAGGAGTCTTATGGATTGTGGGTAAACTCCGTCCTTGGTTTGGGCCCAGATGCTCCGGTACCGTTTGCCAGACGGTAACAGATGAACAGTTTGGCTTGTATGAGTCATTACCTGTGCACCTGGTGGCGTGATACTGGGTTGTTAACTCTGTAATTGGAAGAAGGTCAAATTTTGACTGCACATTTTCAAATGAGGTTATAATGTATATTATTTACACCATATCCTGATTGGAGGCTTAACATTGACATTGTAAAATAGATGCTTTAGAAGCGGTTCAACGGAGCTAAAGATAGCTCATCTGAATCATGGTTTTGGCAAACCAACAGAGCAGAAAAACAAGCTGACACATTAGAAACGCTTAAAAACTTTTACCTAAAGATTCATTTGATTGAGCAGGTTAAAGGTGGTAGAGGACATCTGACTTACATCTCTGTCGAAGGTGTTTCTGGGAAATCTTACCTCGAATGGAACCACGTGGACAGGATATGAGGGGAGAAGCTAAGATGGAATAGTGGTGGGAGGACAGAAAGAAAATAGATTTTTCCAATTTTCTTTCCAATGAGGATTGTAAAATTAATAATAAAAGTCAAAATCTCAAACGTCTTCCAACATCATGTATTTTTAGATGCATTCACGTATAGACATTTTTGGAGGGGTCGCAGCAAAAATAGTCAAATCCTCTTACCCCACTGGCAGATAATATTGCTTGTTTCAAGAAAGCATACTTGTTTCATTATCAAGAGACTTGTAAAGAATTTTTACCAAACAGGAAAATAAATCTTAAAATGAGAAACTTGATTTAAGGTGATCCTTCTTTTCTTTTTTCTTTTTTTTTTAGAATAAATCTCTTCAATCAAGTCCTATGATCATGAAACAAGTGCACTTTCTCAAAGCAAGCACCATTATCTGTCACTTTGGTAAGAACATTTCACTGGTAGCAGAGGCGTTGTTAGGATCTTGAAACATCGGGGTGTTAGTCCAGCTCAGAAAGCTTTAGATTTTCACCTGATGATTGCACCATTTTCAAGTTATTTCAGAGTAAAATGAATATAAGATGTGAGACACTGTGCTCTGCCAAAATGTTCTGGTCAGGCGCGTAGGCTGGCTTTCACAACATGAAATCAAAATGAACAAAACGAGTGCAATCTGAGCTCTCATTCAACGTCATTATTATTTTTATTTTCAGCAGCAGGAGCAAAACCCAAAGAAAAAATAAGAGTCTTGACGTTGATGAAGCATTCATATGCTAGATTGTGTGTTACCAACGCTTTGTTCTGTGTTGAAACCTGGTCTCATATCTTCTGCTTCTGTTGTGTGACGAGGGCTCCTTTTGAACTGTGACAAACTGTGTTAACTGTGTCTTATCTGTCAATCTGATACCCCCCCTTCTTCACCTCTCTAGTAGCTCTTTTGGTGTCTCATCTGTCAGTCACACTCATCTCCTCTGCTCTCTCCTCCTGTTCTCCTCTCCTCCCTCCTGTGCTGCTCATGAAAATTATGCAATCAGCATATGTCGACTAAAATCTAACCACATCTCTCATTTTTGATGTGATGATTAGATCATAAACATGTTATTTATCAATTTATTTTATACATAGACTTAAGCAATTATTTGAATACACCAACCAATATCAGATTATACAAAAGCAAACCATCAATGAACTATTCCATCCCATAGGGCCCTGAACCCCAAAGAGCGGCCCACGGGCCAAGTCTGGCCCATGACAGCCAAATGTCTGGCCCGCGTCGACCCATTGGCACTAATGCATCTTTCATAACTTGTGAAATGAAGTGTGCAACATGTGAAATAAAGTGAGTGCTGCTGTACTTTATTTTGACCTCAGCCCACACTATACTGGCTTTATGCCGTGTTCCGCGCTCTGTCAGGTCCATCTACCTCAGGCATGTATGTAAGTAATCTGCTAACATCTATTTCAGCATCTCTGATATATTCTCTGCACCATTGCACCTTATCACCTCTTATTTTGCCTGTATATAGTCAATCCTTGTGTATATACCTGAAGATTGTTGTGTTGTGGTGTTGTTATTCTATGTTAAACACACAGAGAGAGCCATAAAACCTGAGTCAAATTCCATGTTTTTTAAATCTACATGGCCAATAAACATTAATTACTGATTAATTTACCTTATTAAGTATTGTTGTACTTTGTTTTGTAAGATAATGACAGACACAGGGTATTCGTTTCTTTGTTGTTTTTGATCTTTGTGCGTGAAATTATTTTGTTTGTCTTCTAGTTTTCACAGTGTTCCACGATACTACAGGGAAGAATAAATGTAAATGTGGACATCAGTAAGAAGCTTGGACTCTTTTTTTTTTTTTTTTACCAGTGGAGCTACAATGTCAGTGGAACACAAGGATCTTTTGCTGCATAATGGTGTTCGCTGGCTGAGCAAAGGCTGTGCGTTGGAGAGGGCGTGTGACCTGCACAATGAGCTTGTGTCATTTTTATCCGGACTGCAGAGCCCAAAAGCCCAAGAATATCAAAGATTTTTAAGTGAAAATAAGGTGATGGCATATGTTAATTTTTATGTGATATCATCCATCCGTCCATTATTCAAACCACCCATCCTGCTCTCAGGGTCCCGGGGATGCTGGAGCCTATCCCATCCCAGCAGTCATTGGGCGGCGGGTGGGGAGACACCCTGGACAGGCCGCCAGACTATCACACAGGGCCGACATACACCCACACACCCACACACATTCATACCTAGGGACAATTTTAGTATCATGGAGAGGTGGAGGTATGCATTGGAGAGAAGAGGAATGAAAGTCAGTAGGAGCAAGATGGAATACATATGCGTGAATGAGAGGGAGAACAGTGGAATGATGAGGATGCAAGGAGTAGAGGTGAGGACGGCATATGAGTTTAAATACTTGGGGCCAACTGTACAAAGTAATGGGCAGTGCAGAAGAGAGGTGAAGAAGAGAGTGCAGGCAGGGTGGGGTGGGTAGAGAAGAGTGTCAGGAGTGCTTTGCAACAGAAGGGTACCAGGAAGAGTTAAAGGGAAGGTTTACAAGAAGGTTTTGAGACCAGCTATGTTATATGGTTTGGAGACAGTGGCACTGATGAAAAGACAGGAGGCAGAGCTGGAGGTGGCCAAGTTAAAGACCCAAAGATTTTCATTGGGAGTGATGAAGAAGGACAGGATTAGGAATGAGTATGTTAAAGGGACAGCTCAGTTTGGATGGTTTGGAAACATAGCAAGAGAGGCAAGATTGAGATGGCTTGGACATGTGTGGAGGAGAGATGCTGGGTATATTTGGAGAAGGATGCTGAACATGGAGCTACCAGGGGAGAGGAAAAGCGGAAAGCCAAAGAGGAGGTTTATGGATGTGGTGAGAGAGGACATGTAGGTGGCTGGTGTGACACAGGAAGATGCAGAGGACAGGAAAAAATTGAAACGGATGATCCGCTGTGGTGACCCCTAACGGGAGCAGCTGAAAGTAGTTGCAGTAGATTCTTAATTTGATCCTGGCCTGATATCTTGATGGATGGATGGATGGTACTGGATGGTTGGATGAAAAAAGATCCAGGCCATTCATAAAATGTTCAGGGCTGTAGCCTTGGATACCCAGGGCTAATGATGCCACTGCATAGCAACTTAGAATTAGATGAAAATTCCTTGATAAGCTTTTTTTGCTGTGTGTATTGGCAGACACCGTGGACCAGCACTTTTTAATGAGATGGAAAAGAAATATTTGTTTGTACAAATAACCCTCGCCTTAAGCATGGCGGCACAAAGCAGAAAAAAACCATCAAGAGAATTTTATACAAAGGAACACTGTTGCCTCTGCTCTCTTGGTACAGTGTATGTACTGTGTGTACATGTTCAATTCTTCAGAATGCCAATAACTTAAAAGTTTTCTTATAAGAGATGAAATGGGGCAAGTCAGCACATGGTAAGGTATGCCGGTGGATTTTCCCACACGTTGGATCCTTGTACTTTTGCCAGAAGAGATGTTGAAATAAACACACACAGTTGTAGTTGTCATCACATGTTCATACTTTGAGCAGGTCATGCCCAGCTGCTGTTTATTCTTTATTCTTTATTTCAGATCCCCATTAATCACTCCCCCAGCAGTGTCCATTCTTCCTGGGGTCGAACAGTAAAACAGCTAGTTTAAGTCAACAAGCAAAAACAGAACACATATCAATATAACAGCAATAATCAGAGACATCACACAAAACTAAACTTATCAAGCAGCTTTGAGCACTGCACGAAATTCTATATACCCATCATACTCTACTACTACTTTCGGCTGCTCCCGTTAGGGGTCGCCACAGCGGATCATCCGTTTCCATTTCTTCCTGTCTTCTGCGTCTTCCTCTGTCACACCAGCCACCTGCATGTCTTCCCTCACCACATCCATAAACCTCCTCTTTGGCCTTCCTCTTCTCCTCTTCCCTGGCAGCTCCATATTCAGCATCCTTCTCCCAATATACCCAGCATCTCTCCTCCATACATGTCCAAGCCATCTCAATCTTGCCTCTCTTGCTTTGTCTCCAAGCCGTCCAACCTGAGCGGTCCCTCTAATATAATCGTTCCTAATCCTGTCCTTCTTCGTTACTCCCAGTGAAAATCTTAGCATCTTCAACTCTGCCACCTCCAGCTCCGCCTCCTGTCTTTTCGTCAGTGCCACTGTCTCCAAACCATATAACATAGCTGGTCTCACAACCATCTTGTAAACTTTCCCTTTAACTCTTGCTGATACCCTTCTGTCGCAAATCACTCCTGACACACTTCTCCACCCACTCCAACCTGCCTGCACTCACTTTTTCACCTCTCTACTGCACTCCCCGTTACTTTGGACAGTTGACCCCAAGTATTTAAACTCAAATGCCTTTGTCACCTCCACTCCTTGCATCCTGACCATTCCACTGTCCTCTCTCTCATTCACGCATAGGTATTCCGTCTTGCTCCTACTGACTTTCATTCCTCTTCTCTCCAGTGCATACCTCCACCTCTCCAGGCTCTCCTCAACCTGCACCCTACTCTCGCTACAAATCACAATGTCATCCGCGAACATCATCGTCCATGGAGACTCCTGCCTGATCTTGTCCGTCAACCTGTCCATCACCATTGCGAACAAGAAAGGGCTAAGAGCTGATCCTTGATGTAATCCCACCTCCACCTTGAACCCATCTGTCATTCCAACCGCACACCTCACCATTGTCACACTTCCCTCATACGTATCCTGCACCACTCCTACATACTTCTCTGCAACTCCTGACTTCCTCATACAATACCACACCTCCTCTCTCGGCACTCTGTCATAAGCTTTCTCTAAATCTACAAAGACACAATGCAACTCTTTCTGGCCTTCTCTATACTTCTCAATCAACATTCTCAAAGCAAACATCGCATCTGTGGTGCTCTTTCGTGGCATGAACCCAAACTGCTGCTCGCTGATCATCACCTCTCCTCTTAACCTAGCTTCTATTACTCTTTCCCATATCTTCATGCTGTGGCTGATCAACTTTATACCTCTGTAGTTGTTACAGTTCTGCACATCGCCCTTGTTCTTGAAAATCGGTACCAGTATGCTTCTTCTCCACTCCTCAGGCATCCTCTCACTTTCCAGGATTGTGTTAAACAATCTAGTTAAAAACTCCACTGCCATCTCTCCTAAACATCTCCATGCCTCTACAGGTATGTCATCAGGACCAACTGCCTTTCCACTCTTCATCCTCTTCATAGCTGCCCTCACTTCCTCCTTGCTAATCCGCTGAACTTCCTGATTCACTATCCCTACATCATCCAACCTTTTCTCTCTCTCATTTTCTTCATTCATCAGCCCCTCAAAGTATTCCTTCCACCTTCTTAGCACACTCTCCTCGCTTGTCAGCACATTTCCATCTCTATCCTTGATCGCCCTAACTTGCTGCACATCCTTTGCAGCTTGGTCCCTCTGTTTCTCCTTCCTCAGTGTCTAATCTGTCATACAACTCACCATACGCCTTTTCCTTTGCCTTTGCCACCTCTCTCTTTGCTTTACGCTGCATCTCCTTGTATTCCTGTCTACTTTCTTCATCGCTCTTACTATCCCACTTCTTCTTTGCCAACCTTTTCCTCTGTATAATTTGCTGTACTTCCTCATTCCACCACCAAGTCTCCTTGTCTTCCTTCCTCTGTCCTGATGACACACCAAGTACCTTCCTAGCTGTCTCCCTCACTATTTCTGCAGTGGTTGTCCAGCCATCTGGCAACTCTTCACTACCACCCAGTGCCTGTCTTAACTCCTGCCTGAACTCCACACAACAGTCTTCCTTCTTCAACTTCCACCATTTGATCTTCGGCTGTGTCTTCACTCTCTTCCTCTTCTTGATCTCCAAAGTCATCCTACAGACCACCATCCGATGCTGCCTAGCTACGTTCTCCCCTGTCACCACCTTGCAGTCTCCAATCCCTTTAGGTGGCGCCTTCTACATAAGATATAGTCCACCTGTGTGCACTTTGCTCCACTCTTATACATGCACCATGTGTTCCTCCCTCTTCATGAAAAATGTATTCACCACAGCCATTTCCATCCTTTTCGCAAAATCGACCACCATTTGTCCTTCCACATTTCTCTTCTTGACTCCATACCTTCCCATCACCTCCTCATCACCTCTGTTCCCTTCACCAACATGTCCATTGAAGTCCGCTCCAATCACCACTCTCTCCTCCTTGGGTACCCTCTCCACCATGTCATTCAACTCACTCCAGAATTCTTCTTTTTCATCCATCTCACACCCAACTTGCGGGGCATATGCGCTGATAACATTCAGCAATAAACCTTCAATTTCCAGCTTCATACTCATCACTCTGTCTGACACTCTCTTCACCTCCAGCACGCTCTTGACATACTCTTCCTTCAGAATTACCCCTACCCCATTACTCCTCCCATTCACACCATGGTAGAAGAGTTTGAACCCACCTCCGATACTCCTGGCCTTACTCCCCTTCCACCTGGTCTCTTGCACACATAGTATGCCTACCTTTCTTCTTTCCATCATGTCAGCCAGCTCTCTCCCTTTACCAGTCATAGTGCCAACATTCAAAGTTCCAACTCTCACCTCCACATGCCTACCCTTCCTGCTCTCTAGCTGCCTCTGGACATGCTTTCCCCCTCTCCTTCGCCCAACAGTAGCATAGTTTCCACCGAAACCCTGCTGGTTAACAGTACCGGTGGCGGTCGTTGGTAACCCGGGCCTCGACCGATCCGGTATGTAAGTCTTATTTATGATCCACATATTTGATTTGGCAAAGATTTTACGCCGGATGCCCTTCCTGACGCAGCCCTCCCCATTTGTCCGGGCTTGAGACCGGCACTAAGGATGCACTGGCTTGTGCATCCTCAGTGGCTGGGTTATATACCCATCATACCCGATTAGACAAAATCAAAAATAGTTACCGTAAATGAGAAAAAAGATTAATTTAAATAAAGCAGACATAACTCATAACAGAATACAGTAAACAAACATAAAAAATAGACCTAATCTAGAACAATCTCCTTCTGCATTACATATTCCCCCAGTCGCTTCTTGAATCCAACTCTGCTGGTAACTGGAACCAAATGTTGTGGAAGTCTGTTCCAGTAGGCAATGGCCCTGTACCTTACAGTCTTCTTTAAGGCATCAGTTCTGGGTTTGGGCTCGGTGAAATGCCCCTCAAGGCATGTCTAGTGCTACAGTCACGACCATCACTAGTAAGCAGCAGCTGAGAGGAGAGGCAAGCAGGTTTACATAGCATATAGTAAATGCTTTTAGAATCAGGCTACAAGCCAGTCTGTCATTGACTCTCATCCATGACAGTTCTTTATGCATTTTTCCTCTTATTCCTGTTGTGGAAAATAACTGATGAAGTGACTTCAAAAACAGCATGTCATTCACCACAGATTCACGGATCAGATGTTTTTATACAGCGTATATCAAGCTCCCAAGATACGCTGACTGCCAGAATTCTGTCACATGCATATAATGCATGTCAACTAGTCCTGCAGGGCCAGGTGTAACTACACCCCTTTGTGATGTGAATACACATATGTAGTTATATATCTCTGGCCTTGCAAGACTACATGTCAGCTTATGAGTCACCTTCTGTCAAACATGCTTATGATGCATTTTAACATATGGATGAATGAGTAGAGTTGAAGACATCTCAAATTGCCTGCTTTACTACTGTTACGTTAGAGATGGTTAAGTAGATGTAGGCATAAGGCTAGAAATGGTTATGGTGGGGCGTCTGGGTGGCGGGGAGGTCTATTCTGTTGCCTACCAACATCGGGATTGCCGGTTTGAATCTCCGTGTTACTTCCGGCTTGGTCGGGCATCCCTACAGACACAATTGGCCGTGTCTGCAGGTGGGAAGCCAAATGTGGGTATGTGTCCTGGTCGCTGAAATAGCACCTACTCTGGTCGGTTGCGGCACCTGTTCGGAAGGGGTAATGGCATGATCCTCCCACGCACTATGTCCCCCTGGTGAAACTCCTGTCAGGTGTCTCTCACATGTGTTTTCTCTCTCTCTGAATGATATCTTCTTTCTCTTTTTCTGTGTGTGGTGTCATGTGAGTCTCCCTTGTGTGTACATGCAGTTGGTCCTCCTCCCAGGTCTCCGTGGTGACGGTGGTCGCCACCTGGACCTTGCTTGGCATCCCCCTTGTCACATTTTCTTTTTATATAGCTTATAAAACCATCTAATTTTTGATATCCTGGGTTTTTTTTTTTTTTTTTTACATGGTGATGCTAGTCGTGTGGCTTGGGTCCTGGGCTGTTTCGGTGGCGTCTGGACACTGCTTGGCATCCTCCTCATCACATTCTTCATAAATTTTATAATTCTGTTATCCTCTTTCAATGTTGTATTGTGTAAATTGTGTAAACACAACATCCATTGCACGTTGTCCGTCTTGGGAGAGAGAGATCCCTCCTCTGTTGCTCTCCCTGAGGTTTCTTCTTATTTTTTCTCCCTGTTAAAGGGTTGTTTTTTTTTTTTTTAGGGAGTTGTTCCTTATCCGATGAGAGGGTCTAAGGACAGGATGTTGTGTTGCTGTAAAGCCCACTGAGGTAAATTTGTAATTTGTGATATTGGGCTATACAAATAAAACTGACTTGACTTGACTTGAAAAGAAGCAGCTGGCGACTCCACATGTATCGGAGGAGGCATGTGGTAGTCTGCAGCCCTCTCCGGATCCGTGGAGTGGGTGGAGCAGTAACAGAGATGGCTCGGAAGAGTGGGGGTAATTGACTGAGTGTAATTGGGAGAAAAAGGAGGGAACCCCCCCCCCCCCCAAAAAAAAATGTTATGGTTAAGTATTAGATTAGAGTTTATGGGCTGGGTGTGGTTAAGGTCAGGATAAGGATCTTGGAGGCCGGTTGTTCAGCATTGTTATCCATGTTAAGAGTACATTGGGGTTAAAATTATAGCAGGTGTCCTTAATTACCTTTTTTTATCGGTAAATTGATAAAATTATTTTGGGACCTGCAAATACATTGCATGCAAACATTTTGTTGGTAAGACTGGGCCGATAGTATTTCAAGTTACTTTTGATCAAGCAGTTCAACCTGCCATCTAACGTATAACTAATAGTAAGGTGATCGTAGCCTTTCGCTTCACAAATGTGTGACTGAGTAGATTAAACTTCCCAACACTGAGAGATGAGAGTTGGGTTGTGTCTATCTGATGTGGATAAAATGAATCTACATAGATATATCCACCTGGTGTGGTTTACCACATCTGAACTCATTTCCTTGTGGGTCATTTAAACTGCAGAGAATGTCAGTAATGATGATGAGTGAGCTGGAGGAAGGAGCTGATACTGACATTGTCATGAACACATTCAGAATATTCACTCAATCACACAGTCTAGCACGAAGCGGTTGTCTAGAATCCTGTTCCATCAGATTTGTTTGAAAAGTTATTTGGTTTATTCACTACAGTGTCTTGACATCGTGAGCACACCTGCTCGCCAGTCTTCCCAACTCTTCAACCAAAGCTGCTCTATCCCAGGTTGGTGTCCTCAACTGGCATCAACATCATCTTCAACTGGGTAATCAGAAATAGCCAGGACATAATCCGCTGTAATCTGCCAAGGCACAAACCATTTCAGGGATTCTTGTTGTCTTTTGTTGGGACTGTAATTGGCTGACATATGTGGATACATATCCCACGCCTCCTCAGGCTCAGCGGCGCCGTCAGCAGCTTTGATGTGAGACAAATTCATGTTTGACGAAGGGTTTAGCCCTCTGAAACCAGCTCAGAGGAGATCAGAGACATGTTTTCTTTTTTTCCTGTTTCAGAATCAGGTAGCTAATCTGTTTCAGAGCGTATAGGAAGGCTACCTTCTTAGCAGATGTAGAGCCGTGCTCAAACGCGGAGCCAATGTTTGCTAGCGATGAGGATTAGCCTGCGTGTGTTTGCATGCACTTTCAACTTGCTGATGTGCTTGATTTTTTTTTTAATTATTTTTTTTATTTTTTTATTTTGGTCCAAGCATCATCCTTTACACCGGTTCGTCTTCGGGATAAAATCGAAGTAAAATGTGATTCAGGCTCCCTCAAAATTAAAAAACAAAAAAAGACCACCACCTCATGTGAATGTCAACAGCAAGATGCCCACCTCATCAATGTGCTAATCAGAATTAAACTCAGTGTATTCTTCCTAATCAGGAAAGAAAAAGCAAATGATTATGGTAATTACAGAGGGTGCACGTGGGGATTTCGACACTTTCCACACTGTTGGTCGTCCGAGGTGGTCGAGAAGGCGGTGTTATCTAATTTATTGTGACATTCTCACACCTTCAGTCATATTTTACTCCTGTGCTGTGTAGAGGCGTACATTACGGTGCACACTGTGCACCTCCTTTTGAATTTCAGCGTGGGTAGCAAGAGCTTGCAACCCAGGTGTAACCTGTAATCTAATTTCTCAGAGATTTGATGTGTGAGTCACACTGTGTAAAAGTCAAACACCTTCACTGCGCTCATTTCTTGTCATTATTGCACCTGCTTATTTATTTACTCATTTATCTCTTTTTCTAATCGATGATGGAAATTTATAACACATACATTTTATTTTAACACTTATGTGAAAAATGGCAAAACACATGAATGGACTGATGTCGCTGGCTCCATTTCAGCACTTGTCAGCCAAAAATAACACACAACTATTGCTATGACAGATCGCTTGTTGGCAATTTATCATGGCTATATTTGCTTTTTATTATACCTTTTTCTTTTTTGACATCTTTTACCGCGGATGATATGCATCAAGATTCCTGAGATTCAGGAATCCTGTGGTAGGTGTTAACAGGTCATGTCTCAATAGGGCAGCGAGTCGATGCGTTTGGCGGTCTATCTTTCTCTTATCTTTTATAATCTAAATAAGTCAGTTATCTTACCGAGAGTACAGTGAGCACTTAGTAAGTCTTGTGAAATTCAAAGTGACTTTGTACCTTGAAAGAAGTTAACTACAGAAGCAGGGTGGGGTGAACCTACCAACCGTATTAATATGTTCAGGATTTATTACAGTAGCAATGCTGAGTTTACATTTACTGCATTGAAAGGACCGATTATCAGTGTCAGACAAATGCAGGATTGTATGGAAAAGCCCAGGGAAAAACTCATAGGGAGCTCGGCTAGCTTCTTCCCTGTCCTCTTTTGAATCTCCTCTTAAAAGTCTTCTTTTATACTTGCATTTTCACCCCCCCCCATTTTACCATTAGAATATTTACTTCTTTTATTGTTTGTGTTCTGTCTACATAAGCCCACTTGTTAAACTCTGTTTTTGAAAAGCGCCACATATTTGAATGTGCAAACCAGGTGCCAACCTGCCCTCCATTCAGGACTTAGACTTAGACTGCTTTTATTTGTCATTGCCTTATATGCATGTCTCATACATACAAGGGAATGAAATTAGGTTTCACAAGGACCTCAGTGCCACATAAAAACAAATAACGCACAATAAATAAAACAAAAATTGCATTAAAAACAAGAATTACTTCACAGACCTAAACATCACAAGCACACCTGACACGGACAGTGAGTAAGACGGTCAAAAAGTCATTGTGTGGAAGGTCTGAGTGTTCAGGCTGTTGAGGAACCTCGCAGCCTGAGGAATGAAACTGTTGCATAGTCTGGTGGAGGCAGCACGGATGCTCTGGTACCTCCTGCCAGAGGGTAGGAGGGTGAAGTGGATGTGGTAAGGGTGGGTGGGGTTCTTCACGAGGCTAAGAGCCTTCTGGGTGAACCGTGCGTCAAAGATGGCCTGAATGGATGGGAGAGCAGTTCCTATGATCTTTCCAGCTGTCTTCACTATCCACTGTAGGGATTTGCGGTCGGAGGCCTTGCAGTTCCCATGCCAGACAGTGATACAGCTGGTCAGAATGCTCTCTATGGTGCCTCTGTAGAATGTGATGAGGATGGGCAGGGGGAGACTCGCCTTCTTCAGACGCTCCAGGAAGTGGAGATGCTGCTGGGCCTTCTTGGAGAGCACAGTGACATGTGAGGACCAGGAGAGGTCCTCTGTGATGTGAACTCCCAGGAACTTAACACTGCTGACTCTCCCCACGTCCATACCATTGATGGTCAGAGGGGTATGGTGGATGCTGGTCTTTCTAAAGTCAATAATGACCTCCTTAGTTTTCCCTATATTTAGGGAGAGATTGTTGTTTTTGCACCTTGCCGCCAGTATACACCTCCAGACTTGAAACGGGCAGGCAACATCACTGCAGACACATCACGCCCTGCTTACAACCTGCTCCAACTCCTCTGCTCTGGAAGGCACTACAAATCACTCTACCCCAAAACAATCAGATATAAAACCAGTTTCTTTCCGCGGACTGTCATTCAAATGAGTGCTTAACACTGTCAAATAAATCCAACCATTTTGTATATACTGTGCTGTATATTGTACATATACTGGTATGCTCTGTCCATCTACCTCAGGCATGTATGTAAGTATCCTGCTAACATCTATTTCAGCACCTCTGATACATTCTCTGCACAATTGCACTTTATCTCCTCTTATTTCACCTGTATATTGTCAACCCTTGTGTCTATATCTGAAAATTGTTGTGTTGTAGTGTTGTTATTATATGTTAAATACACTGAGAGAGCCATGAAACCGGAGTCAAATTCAGGCAGAATGGTGGCCCAGTGGTTAGCGCTGTCGCCTCACAGCAAGAAGGTACTGAGTTTGAACCCCGGGGTTTTCCGACCTTTTGGGGGGGGGGGTCATCCCAGGTCGTCCTCTGTGTGGAGTTTGCATGTTCTCCCCATGTCTGTGGTGCGTTTTCTCCACCATCAAAAGAAACATGCATGTTAGGGTTAATACTCCCGTCTGTGCCCCTGACCAAGGCAGTGGGAAAAGAACTGGAGTTGGTCCCCGGGCGCAGCATGAAGGCAGCAGCCCACTGCTCCTAGCTACACAGATCAGAGCTAGGATGGGTTAATTTGCAGTTACTGAATTTCCCCAAGGGGATTAATAAAGGAAACTTATTAATAACTTAATAATAATAATGTATAGGCAAACCTACATGGCCAATAAACACGATTCTGAGTTTGATTCTGATGTGAATGTGTAGTTGAATTCATGAATCTCTCATTCTACTTTAAACTGCTTGTGGGCATCCAACTGCAAACTCCACATTTGTGGGCAGTCATCAAACGCTAGCGGGCCTGGTCTTTCTCTCCCCCCCCATCCCCATATAGCAGCTCAAGGCCATCTGTCTCTAAATTGACTGTGTTGACGAGATGTGTTCAGCCCTCTCTCCCACCCCGGGAGTCTCATCCACAGTGATTTATAGTAGCCAAGAAACATGGATTTTAGTTGGCCATTTTAGGAGTGTATGGGGTTTACACTGTTGTTTAAAGAGTCCCACAGGGGCCTTGATTTGGCATGATGAGAGATGATGATTCTGTGTGGTGTGTGCGTATGTGTTTGTGTGTGTGTGTGTGTGTGTGTGTGTGTGTGTGTGTTATTATTTTGGAGGAAACTAAATTTGAACTTTTCCAACAGTGAAGGAATACAGAGATGCCCATGGGAGATTATCCCAGACAGAAAGAAGATGTCTCAGGGTGCTACCTGGAGCAATGCCTTGTTTAGTAACACACAAGCCAACATCACCACAGTGGGATCGATTTCCAGCAAATACCCAAGTAGAATCTGTTCTCGTTCACCTGTGCAATAGTACACGTCTCCATTTCAAAAGCATCTAAAAACGACAGCCAATCTGAAAAGAAAAAACAAAAACAAGCTAGCAAGACTATCTAGATTTCACCATAACTTTAAAAAGCTTGCCATTCATCATTGGAAGCACCCTGTAATGGCATGAGCCAAAATGTCATCTGACAAAGGAACGCCTCGGACAAAGTGCCGGTGAGATCGTTAACCTCCGTTGATGTCTCCTATAAAGGCATTACCCTTCATAAATGATAGCCCAGTCCATTAGAGGCACTGCGTATAATGAGCTGTTCTACTAATGATGAAAATGGCCTTTATCAATGTCGCCACACCTCCGTGACCCCGTGACAGATGACCGTCCTCCTGGTGAGAGGAGGCTCCGTGAAGTCATCCATTATCAGATCCGTATTGCCACCAACACAAACACGTCAGGCCGAACATCAGTGGAGGATCCCCGTCCTGTCAGGTCTCAGGTCTAATTGGACTTAAAGGGTTAAGTGGTGTTCTTGTCTGAGTTAAGGCCCCCACAGACTGTACTGTGTGTTGCCATCTTGAACGCTCGTACGTCGCATTGTATGATGGGAAAAAGCTAAAATCTAGATACACCCCCTTCACCCTGTCAGATTGCATGAGTTGAAGTGACTCTACTGCAGTGGTTCTCAAACTTTTCCTGTCATGCCCCCCTTTGGAGGAAAAACATTTTCATGACCCCCGCCCTAACAAAATGGCGACAAAATGGGCCAAGTTTAACTCAATCTAAATAACATCAAGATCATGAACATTCCTTTCACTTTTTTTTCAGTAATTTTTTTTTACCCCCCCCCCCTTTTCTCCCCAATTGTATCTGGCCAATTACCCCACACTTCCGAGCAGTCCCAGTCACTGCCACAACCCCTGTGCCGATCCGGGGAGGGCTGCAGACTACCACATGTCTCCACCGATACATGTGGAGTCGCCAGCAGCTTCTTTTCACCTGACAGTGAGGAGTTTCGCCAGGGGGACATAGCGCATGGGAGGACCCCGCAGTTCCCCCTCCCCCCTGCACAGGTGCCCCGGCCTACCAGAGGAGGCGCCAGTGCAGCGTTCAGGTAACATACGCACATCCGGCTTCCCATCCGCAGACACAGCCAATTGTGTCTGTAGGGACGCCTGACCAAGCCGGAGGTAATACGAGGATTTGAACCGGAGATCCCCGTGTTGGTAGACAACGGAATAGACTGCCACGTCACCCGGACACCCAATTTCAGTAATTTCTGTTATGCAAATAACAAACGCAAGTTGCACTTAAAATTTATCAAGCCTCTTTTTGTGACAATTGTCACTAGATTGCTCTATCAATCTGTGTGCTTTTTCAAAAATAGAAAAACGAAATAAAAATAATCACTTTGCTATAACAATAACAATAAAGTTCAATCTGTGCAACAAAAAAAAACAAAAACAAAAAACAAATGCAGATATTTGGGAAAAATGATGTGCAAGTCAATTTGTGAGAGCTCAAGTCTTATCACTGCACTGCACATCTTTTCAAAACGGGGTTGCAGGCTTGATACTGCCACTCTCAAGTCATGCTCAGTGTTGAGCTTAGCTCTGTACTTCGTTTTACGTGAGGCAACAGCAGAAATGCCCATCTCAGAGAGACAGGATGTGGTGAAGGAAAGCAGAAAGCCCACAACTCTCTGTCCTATGAGTGGTACTCCCCCTCCACACCAAGCCAGATTTCACTCAGTGTCTGAGCTGTAAAGCTCAGCCTCAGGGTGGAGTCAGATGTCATCTCAATGAACCGGTCCTCTTCAGCAGAGCTGAAATCAGCAGGTGCTGCTGCATTGAATGGATGTCACCCAGTCATACTGAGCACTGTTGTTTTGGAAGGATTTTTGAAATAATCCTCAGGGTATAGATGTTCTCCTTGTTGTTGGAGACATGAAATCACTGTCGTGATTCCACAATCACTGGTTTCAACAAATTCACTTGGATTCTCAAAGGAATCAGTATCCCTTGATCACATCGTCTGCCCCGCATCTCAAGCTTTCGAGTGAATGCACTGATCTTGTCTGCCAGGTGAGGAAGGTGCTCGTCTCTGCCTTGAAACTGAAGATTTAATTCATTCAGCTTTCCAAATATATCGCTGAGATAGGCCAGTTTCATCAGAAATTGTTCATCAGTAAACTTGCTTGCAACCTCATGCATACGGTGCTCCTCCAGAAACACCCGAAGTTCCATGAGCTCTGACTCACGACACTTCACCTCGCGAGAGCCACCTCGCCTCGCTGTGAAGCAACACAGCTGAATGTTCTGCTCCCATCTCCTCACAAAGTGCAGAGAACAGCCGTGCTCTCTCTTGTTTTGATGAAACTGACCATGCTAACAACATGGGCCAAAGCCTCGTTTAGGTCAGGGCTAATTTGTCTTGATGCTAGCGCTTCTCTGTGTATGACAGAGTGCGTCCATTACGCATTTGGCCTCTTGATTAGTGCCTGCAATCGCTTCGTTTACCCTGCCATGGTCTGTGCATCATCCATGCAAACGTCCGCACAGTTCTCCCATTTCAGCCCATGTTCTGTCAGGTAAAAGTCAAGAAGCCTAAAGAGCGGGGGTGGCATCCGTGTAGCATAGCGGTCTATTCCGTTGCCTACCAACACAGGGATCGCCAGTTCAAATCCCCGTGTTACCTCCAGCTTGGTCTGGCGTTCCTACAGACACAATTGGATGTGGGTATGTGTCCTGGTCGCTGCACTAGCGCCTCCTCTGGTCAGTCGGGACGCCTGTTCGGGGGGGAAGGGGAACTACGGGGAATAGTGTGATCCTCCCACGCGCTATGTCCCCCTGGCGAAACTCCTCACAAATTCCTCCTCTTTTCAGCGGCTGGCGACTGTACATGTATCGGAGGAGGCATGTGGTAGTCTGCAGCCTTCCCCGGATCAGCAGAGGGGGTGGAGCAGTGACCAGGACGGCTCGGAAGAGTGGGGTAATTGGCTGGATACTATTGGAGAGAAAAGGGGAAAAAATAAAAAAAGAAGAAGAAGAAACCTAAAGAGCTCATCAGCTGTCGTTCTACTTGCAAAACAGCAAATCCTCACACAGGGACTCTGACGTGACAAAGTGAACATAAGCAATAAACATCCATCCATTATCTTAACCGCTTATCCTGATCTCTGGGATGCTGGAGCCCAGCAGTCATTGGGCGGCAGGCGGGGAGACACCTTGGACAGGCCGCCAGGCCAACACACACATACTCACTCATTCCTAGGGACAATTTAGTATGGCCAATTCACCTGACTTACGTGTCTTTGGACTGTGGGAGGAAACCCGAGCCCCGGAGGAAACCCACGCAGACACGGGGAGAACATGCGAACTCCACACAGAGGATGACCTGGGATGACCCACCAAGGTTGGACTACCCCGGGGCTCGAACCCAGGACCTTCTTGCTGTGAGGCGACCGCGCTAACCACTGCGCCAACCAAGCAATAAACAAGCAGTCATAGTTGCTGTCAGTAGCCTCGTCCACTCGTAAGGCGAAACGTTTGTCTTTCAGTTTTTCAATGAGTTATTCGTTTTTCAATGAGTTGCTCTTCAAGGTCATTTCAAATGTCGCATAGATGTCTTGCAACTGTATCACTGGGCAGAGGGACAGCCTTCAGTTCGTCTCATCAAACATCGTTGACGCCATATCTATGAGCTCCTCTGCTGTTGTGTGTGGTTTCTTGCCCTGGGCAGTTCTGTAGGCGACTTTGTATGACGCCATGAGTGCTTTGCTGTTCACTGATGCAGCTTTTACAAAGCCATGTCCCCACTGACGGTACGCACCAAGGTCCCTCTGAGAGAACTCCAGTGGCTTACCGGCGTGACTGGGGACTAATGTCTCCAAGGGTCTTCTTCATTTGTTTGGTCTCGTTCAGCGGCCAGCGTTTTCAGACATAAAACACACACCGGTCTCTCCTCATCTCCCAACACATCCACCGTGAACCCAAGAGCAAGATAGGCCCCGTCCTATTCTCTTGTTTAATACCGTCAGCTAAGCTCTTGGTCTTTTTTTATCTCGGCAGCGTCGCCTGTCTCTCTTTTCGTCCCTGTCAAATGTATCTCTCCATTCTGTGAAGCCACAGACTCTGTCTCATGAAAGCACGTCTTGTTGATTGTTCCGCCGGAAAAATTGATTCCGACTTCAAAGCAGTAGTTCCGCACTACACCCCCCCCCCACCCCCCACCCCCAGGTCACGCCCGTCATGCCTCTGTGCCTCCCGGACGCCACACGCTTTGAGACACGCTGGTCTACTGTCACACTGTGCGTTGGGGTGGAACGTCGAGGCTGCAACCTACGTCAGCCGACGGGCTCATCAGCTGTCAGCGTCCTATGACACCGAAAACACACTCAAAATGATCTCGTGGAAAAAAAACATGCAGTTGTATTAATGAGCCAACAGCAGGTCCCTCGTGGGAATGGATGCCTTAACAGCCAATTAAATTCAAAAATGTAATTGGTTGTCAGTGTGTACCTTCCCATGTGGAAGCCTCTGTTGTGTTTGAATTCAGACCACATCATATCAGATTTTTATGGCCGTCATATCCCCCCCTTTTTCCCCCTCCCCAATTACACTTGACCAATTACCCCACTCTTCTGATACATGTGAAGTCGCCAGCCGCTTCTTTTCACCTGACTGAGAAGTTTCGCCAGGGGGACGTAGCGCGTGGGAGAATCACGCTATTCCTCCCAGTTCCCCCTCCCCCCCGAACAGGCGCCCCGGCTGACCAGAGGAGGCGCTAGTGCAGCGACCAGGACACACACCCACATCCGGCTTCCCACCCGCAGACACGGCCAATCAGGGACGCTCGACCAAGCCGGAGGTAACACGGGGATTCGAACGGGCGATCCCCGTGTTGGTTGGCAACATGGCCGTCATATTTTTGAAGAATAACAACAGATGGCTGATTTTTTTTGGGGGGGGGGGCAATACTTTGATAAGCATATCTATGTGATTACCAGTGGTGTGCTATTCTATTTAATTGTGTGGTACCTGCCATTAGGGCCCCTAGAGGAAGGAACAGCCTAGGGAACTCCGACTGGCGTCATTGGTTTCCATTTTTTACATGTTAATCGTCTTTTATGAAGTTCCTCTTTATCAAAGTAATTGCCCTTTTTTCTTGTTTTATTTTTCTCATTGCGCATAATTTGTTTTAGCTTGTATTTCTGTCCTTTTAGTCTTCTATATTGTTCATCTTCAGTTGTTGTTGCTCATTTATCACACGTTCCCCTGCATGTGAAGCACCTAAGTACCCCTGTCTTGAAAAATGCAATATAAATAATGTTCTTCTGTTATGTTTTTTGAAATACCAGGGGATAAATGAATCAAACATAAATCATTCATAGTGAAATGAAACTTGATCCAGCCTGTTAAGCGTCATGGCGTAGACTGAGTGGATACGCAGCAAACAGCGCAGACACTGAGGTGAAATTAATGGGGGTGATTTATGTTGTAGTGAAAGGGCTTTAAAAGGTTTGATACCGGTAAAATTGAGACATCCAGGCAGTCTCTAGGCTGGGATGGTGGTTTTGTCCATGTGTGTGTGTTACGTTCCCCGTTAAAGGTACAGGGGATGAGGAGGAAGTAACAAAGAAAATAAAAGTGTCCCGGGGGAATAAGAAAGCTGGGAGGCGGAACCAAGTGTAAAAACAAAAATTAACCCTAAGTCAATATATACACAAGAAAAGGCAACTAAAAGCGCTGGCTCTTAACCAACCACAGGTGTTCTCTCTCTCTCTCTCTCTCTCTCTCTCTCTCTCTCTCTCTCTCTCTCTCTCTCTCTCTCTCTCTCTCTCTCTCTCTCTCTCTCTCTCTCTTAGTCCATGGGCCAGAGCCCAAAATTTCCTATTTCGGTACACTCAAGGTGGCAAAACTTACTTATAATTTTTGAAAGGATCCATGTCTGTAGATGATATTTTGGTATGATAACCATTCCTGAGTGGCAGCTGTATCACAGTTATCAGCTCATGAAGTTAACCACCCCCTAAAGTAAATTGCATTTTAGACGCTGGTGCATATCCTGGTTTAGCCTCATGGTCAGGACATTTTTCAATGTTCTATAATATTGTCTTTGGTATCATTTTAAAGGGGACCTTCTTAGCTTTCATTCAAGCCCTGTTGTGGATATTTCTCACAAATATAGAGGTCACTTGAGCTCTTCAACCCGTCAATAACACACATCTTTCTGCAATGTTCGCCTAAACTATATACTTTCTTTTAGCCCTGTGGCATCTAGGAATATCAGGGACACAAAACACAAAAACTGGAATACTCACAGGACTAAAGATTCAGGAAATGTATAATATACCCATACTATTTCATTGTGTGAGGTGATTGTGAACCTTAAATTAGAAGGGCATTATTACTAAGAAACTAACTAGACCAAAGCCAGTTAGTCCATGGGTCAGACCAGATATCGATATCACCCAAGGTGACACAACTTCACTGGTGCCATTTTATTTGGTACACTAACAGAAGTAAAATAATACATGATAACCTTTCCAAATGAGCAGCTATTTCATTTTTCTTTCAGGAAACCTGTTTCTGTGCCTCTCACGATTGTGTATTTGCCCAGATTTTTACAAATATAGCATTTCAACACCCCTGGTACTGATTAGCCTAGCTTAAACTCTGGGACAGTTCTTAGTTGGCCAACAACCAAGGATAACCAGTACTGTGTACGTCCATTCATTGTGCTAAGCTAGGCTAACGTGCAGCCAGATAGCTTTCTACTAAACACATATAGAGGAAACTGGTATCTATCTTCTTGTCTCACTCTGGAGAAGATTGTAAGCTAATTTCCCATAATGTTAGCATGTTCTTTTAATGTATATGTTAATATGATTAGTTAAAGTGGCTACGAGGAACTTTCATCTTGTGTTGATTTTAGCGGCCTCATGTGGACAAAATACAGCTGTTGCATAGCAACTAGGTAATGTATCTATTTGTGGCTATGTAAGATAAATAATGGTAATATGACGCTGGTGAAGCAAAGTAAACTTTGTTTTAGTAGTGTTCATACACCTAAGTTACATGTATTTGTTTGTATGTGGCAGGTGAAAACTGACTGAATATGGCCACTGGTGAACAAGCAAGTTTTTACCCAATACCAAAGCGCCCACGGGTGGAGTGCATTATCCACTGTTCTGATGATACAGATAAGCTGGTTTCACTACAAAGTGTCGACTCATGGAGAACTCTGCTCAGGGCAGCTCAGATACGAAATCATGCACCAGTTTTGAAACTGGCAAAAGACATTCCTGAGGGACAGATTCCAGCAATCTACTACCACAGAAAGTGTCGCAGTATCTTCACTATGAAGCAAATTCTTGATGGCCTCCTTGCAAAAGAAAAGAAAAGTTGTGTCTCTGCTGAAGAGAAACAATCTAAGAGAGTAGCTCGACATGCTCCAAGTACATCTAGGACTTATGATGCAGAGTGCATATTTTGTCAGAAAAACAGCAAATATTCCAAGAGACAGAATATGAGAGAAGTACTGGTGCAGTGTCGAGAACTGCGAGCTGATGCAAAGATCAGGAGTGCAGCCACAAAGAAAAGGGACAGCAGAATCCTTGCCATTGTGAGTAGAGACCTTGTAGCAGCTGAAGGGCACTACCACAGGTCATGCTATAGACTTTACACCAAAGAAGAGGTTTCCAAAGGAGAGGTTGCCAGCAATGAAGATGATGATGCTGCAGCCCAGTATGAAGCTGCTGTGAATAAGGCATACAATGAGCTGTTCCTCTTCATCAGGATGGAGCTTTTTGGCAATCCTCAAGTGATGACAATGACTGATCTCTCTTCTAGACTGGTAGCTTCAATGAACTCCCAAGGCATTGCCCAAGTCAAGGAATCAACCAAGAAGCACATAAGGCGAAACCTGGAGAGTGAGTTTGCTGGAGCCTTGCAGATATTCCCTGATGAGAAAGGAAAATTCCTCCTCTATCCCGATAACTTGTCCATGAGGGAACTTGCCAAAGAAAATCAGTCTCTCAAAAGGGAGCTGCAGACCCTGAAAAGTGTCAGTGCACAAGATGTTATAGCCAAAGCAGCCATCAAATTGAGAGCAGACATTAAAAGTCAAGATGTTCCTCAAACCTGGCCGCCTGAAGTCAAACCAGAAGCAGAATGTCCTACCATTCCAGAGTCGCTCATTATCTTCCTGTACTCTCTACTCACAGGCTCAAATGATCCTGATCATGCATCCCAGAGAGTGCAGTGCCTTCTGCAGTCATTTGGCCATGACATAGTATATGCAGTGACATGTGGAAATACCAAGCCTTCCAAGCACATTGTTCTGCCATTCAGTGTCAAATCGTTGACAGGAAATGTAGAGTTGATAAACATCCTCAACCGACTTGGTCACAGTGTGTCCTATTCACAGATGGAAGAGATCAACACTGCCCTGTGTCTCCAGAAACTCTCATCATCAGGGAGTGGCATTGCCCTTCCAGCTAACATCCATCCTGGCATATTCACAACTTTAGCCTGGGACAATATCGACCGTCTTGAAGAAACTGTCAGTGGTGAGGGAACATCTCACAGAGTCAATGGGATTGCTGTGCAAGCAAAGCCAGTCAACCCACTTCCTGTCCAACCCATGCCCACTGTTCCCAAAGCAAAGAAGAGAAGCATTGATGGACCCCCACCAATGTTACCAACTTACAATGCTGGACAATGGGTAGGGCCACCACAAAGCAAAAAGTCAGATGCCGATACTGCAGCCAATACTAAGCTTGCCAGAGAGAAAAACCTTCTTTGGGTCCTAGCACGCATGTCACAACAAGAAGAACAGTCAGTCAGCAGCTGGACAGGCTTCAACATCCTGACTCGAGGAGAGATGACGGTCATCCCCGACAATATAGGCTATCTGCCTACCATCAATGCTCCAGCGACACAAATGTCTACTGTCAACGAGGTGCTTAACCAGTCACTGAGCATCATGCAGTGCTTAGGCCTAAGGAAGATTGTCTGTGTCTTTGACCAAGCCCTGTATGCGAAGGCTGTCGAGATCACATGAAAACACCATGACAAGTTCCGTGATATCATCGTTAGGCTTGGGGTATTCCACATCATCTGCACACTGCTGGCAATAATAGGAAAGCGTTTCCAAGATGCTGGACTCAAAGACCTCTGCATTGAGTCTGGCATGATTGCAGAAGGCTCAATTGCTGGTGTTATGGATGGCCGCAAGTACAACAGGGCAGTGCGACTACACAAGCTCCTGTATGAGGCTCTCATGCGACTGACCTTGAATGGTTTCCTGTCCTGGTTGGAAGAAACTCACAGAAATGACATGGTTCACCTGAATGAGACACTGAAGACCATTGACAGCCTTGGGAAAGAAGTCTCACAACATGCTTTGAAGGAGGTCCTCGAGAACAGCTCTTGTACACGCATCATGGATCTATTTGAAGTCTACCGTGAGTTCCTTAGAGGTGGAAACGGCAGCCTCTCGAACTTCTGGATGTCCTATTTGGACATGGTTGAAATCTTGTTGGGGCTCATCCGAGGATCCAGAGAGGGAGACTGGATGCTACACTTGGCTAGCATTCGAGCAATGATCCCATGGTGCTTTGCTTATGACAGGATGAATTATGCACGCTACCTCCCCTACTACTACGCCCAGATGTCTGAGCTGCCCATCACACACCCAGATGTGTACACAGAATTCATGGAAGGAGGCTTCTCAGTCCAACTGGGCTCCACCAATCCCTTTGGCCGAATCCCTGTTGACCAAGCTATAGAAGAAACGGTGAACAAAGACACCCAAACAGCTGGAGGGACAAAGGGATTCAGCTTGAAGCCAGGAGCTGTGACCAAATATTATCTCACAGCTGAGTATAGAAGCATGTACCTCAGACAGCTGAGAGACCTGACAGGTCAAGGCAGGTGCAAATGGTCTCATCCAGATCTACAGAGTCCAAGGATCAAGAGAGATGAAGCAGATGTCCAGTCTCTCATGGACCTTATGGAGAATAACTGGCTCAATCCTATGTCCCCTGATGAGATTGATTTGGTTAGCCTCTCCACTGGCAACATGGCTCCACCTGATGTGACCATAGATCTCTTGAGAGCTCTTGAGAAAGGAGAAGAGGCCTACCAAGCATTCCAGCAAACAAGGTTAGATGCAGACCCACCACCTGTGAAATTCCACGACAAGATGACCAAGCAAAGTCTGAAAACATTCTCCAATGTCAGCACAAAACAAGCTCATGGAAAGAAAGCACAGGATGTGGTTCTGAAGGCAGATAGAAACCTTTTCAGTCACATGATCCTGGTGGCTGAAAGCAGGAAGGTGAATCTGAAGGATGTCCTTGCCTACCCATTGGGCCCACTACCATGGGCACTGGCAAATGCTGATGGGTCCTTACGAAAAACAAACAAGGCTGCACTTGCCAGAGAGCTTGAAAATAATGTATCTCCTGCAGAAGACATCCCAATCCCATCTACTTCCATCATTGATGGGATGAGCCTGGTCCAAAAAATGAATGGCAACAACAAAACCTTTGCACAGGTGGCAGAGTCAGCCTTGACCCAGGTCCTCCATGAGGGAGCACAGAGTGGGAGGATTGATGTTGTTTTTGATGTCTATCACCAGACTTCGATCAAAGATGCTGAACGACTGAACCGGGGTGGAGACATCACTCTCCAGTACAAGAATCTTGCAGGGGGACACCACGTCCAGCAGTGGAGAACATTTCTGTGCAGTTCCTCCAACAAGACCAGTCTCATCAAGTTTCTGGTGGAAGAGTGGAAACTCCCACGATACAGAGCTATGCTGCATGGCAAGGTGTTGTACATGACCTGTGAGGAAACCTGCTACAAGTTGACAGAAGATGGGTGTGAGGAAGCAGCAGAACTGCACTCCACACATGAAGAAGCTGACACCCGTCTGCTCCTGCATGCATTGCATGCAGCAAATGCGGGCTCAAAGTCAGTTATCATCACAGCTGAGGACACTGATGTCATGGTGCTTTGTCTTGGCTTCCAGAAGGACATCACCTGTCCCATCTACCAGAAGTGTGGGACTCAGAACCGCACACGGTTTGTCGACATCACCAGTTGGCAAGTTCACTTGGAGACAGCATCTGTGACAGCCTAATTGGCTTACATGCCTTCACAGGCTGCGACACTGTCAGTGCATTCGCTGGTCGAGGGAAGCCGAATGCCCTGAAGATAGTGAGAGAGCACACTTCCTGCCAAGAGACTTTTAGTCAACTGGGACAGACATGGAATGTGAGTGATGAGCTGTTCCAGAAAATTGAGCAGTTCACCTGTCGGATGTATGTTGCTAATAGCAGCACTGCTGAGGTGAACAAACTGCGTTACCAGCTCTTCTGCACCAAAAGGGGAGAGGTTGAGTCCAGCCAGCTGCCACCATGTAGAGACTGTCTCTTTATGCATGTTCAACGACCCAACTATCAGGCAGCAATATGGAAGTGCTGTCTGCAGGCTAACCCTGTGGTGCCAAGCCCTACTGAGTATGGATGGACAGACGATGAAGGCAAGCTGGCCATTTACTGGATGCGCTCCCCACCTGCAGCAGATGTGGTCTTGGAAATGCTAACATGCAAGTGTGTGCATTCATGCAAAATGCCAAGCTGCATGTGCCTGTCAAATGGACTTCCATGCACAGACATGTGCAGGTTACAGACCTGCAGTAACCAAAAACAGCAGGATGGTCCAGAACTGGACTTTGAACTTGGGGAGTCAGATGATGAGAGAAACGAGCAGTTTGATGAATGACAGTGTGATGATTCTGATGGTATTACTGTGGTAGTAGTCTATTGATGCACAGGATGTTGATTCTGGACTTGGTTACCCAGAGCTTGATAACAATAATGTAACCATATTCACATATACCCATTACCCTACCCATTACCATTACATATACCCACTAATGATATGGGATTACATGTATCATTGACTAAGTATATGTAAATGTCAATGTTGTTTAAAATATTAAAATAGTTCATTACCTCACTATGGTATTCCTTTTTATCATGTATTTTGATTGTGTATTTAAACAAATGTATAGAGACCAGTTTGTGACCTAACTGGCTTTTGTCTAGTTCTCATTTAAGGCTCACAATCACCTCACACAATGAAATAGTATGGGTATATTATACATTTTCTGAATCTTTACAGTCCTGTGAGTATTCCAGTTTTTGTGTTTTGTGTCCCTGATATTCCTAGATGCCACAGGGCTAAAAGAAAGTATATAGTTTAGGCGAACATTGCAGAAAGATGTGTGTTATTGACGGGTTGAAGAGCTCAAGTGACCTCTATATTTGTGAGAAATATCCACAACAGGGCTTGAATGAAAGCTAAGAAGGTCCCCTTTAAAATGATACCAAAGACAATATTATAGAACATTGAAAAATGTCCTGACCATGAAGCTAAACCAGGATATGCACCAGCGTCTAAAATGCAATTTAGTTTAGCGGGTGGTTAACTTCATGAGCTGATAACTGTGATACAGCTGCCACTCAGGAATGGTTATCATACCAAAATATCATCTACAGACATGGATCCTTTCAAAAATTATAAGTAAGTTTTGCCACCTTGAGTGTACCGAAATATCGTCTGGCCCATGGACTATCTCTCTCTCTCTCTCTCTCTCTCTCTCTCTCTCTCTCTCTCTCTCTCTCTCGCTCTCTCGCTCTCTCTCTCTCTCTCTCTCTCTCTCTCTCTCTCTCTCTCTCTCTCTCTCTCTCTCTCTCTCTCTCTCTGTGGCTGGCTGGCTGGCTGGCTGCCAACAATGGCCCGTTGGCACTGTTTGGCGTCTCTCTCTCCAAGGCTATATACCCAGCTGATGAGGAATTGGAGTCACCTGGGCTCAATCAGCAGTTCCACAGGAGGCGGGGCATTACCTGGAGAGGGACAATTATAGACATGCAGCCCTAGGGCTGTAACATCCCCTCCCATAAAAACAAACCCTAGGTTTGTATACAAGAGGGTAATTGTACACAACACATATCACCAGGGCCGTAACACCCCCTCCCATAAAAACAAACCCTAGGTTTGTATACAAGAGGGTAATTGTACACAACACACGGCTCTAGGGCCGTAACACCACCTCCCATAAAAACAAACCCTAGATTGGTATTCAAGAGGGTAATCCTCTTCACTCAGTTTGAAGTTGGCATCGTCCTTCTCCCTGAGCTGCTGCATCAGTCGGATGTTTTGCTCTTTCATGTCCTCAAATGCCTGGCACGTCGCATCCATCTCGCTGAGCAAGGCATCCTCCTCCTGTTTCGCTAATGAAAGCTTCATGTTGAGGATATCGATCTGCTTCTCTACAGAGCGAATATTCCTCAGGGCCTCTTTGTCAGCCATTTTCTTGCCTTCCCTTCGCTCCCTCTTCCAGGTCCTTCAGCCTCTGCTTCTCTGCCTTAGTCTTCTCAGCCACCATGAGCTGGACTTTGTCCCTCTGCTCCTTGGATGCTGAGCGGTACATGTCAAGCAGCAGCTTCATCTCCCACTAGGACTTCTGGGCTTCTTTGAGTTCTGCACGGACAAACTTCAGCTGCTCCATCTCTTTCCTCTTTTGATTCGCCAGCTCATAATGAAGCTTCTCCGCCTCAACCTGCGTTGCATGGCACTGGCATGTGAGGTCAGCGACGGCAGACTCGAGATGTGCAATTCTCACCTCCTGCTTCTGGAGCTGGTTTCGGTCCTCCCTATTCTCTCACCTGGGACATGACCGCCTGCCGACTGCGATTCTGCCACTTACGTTTTAAGGCCTTACAATCGGCAACCCAATGTGCAGACCTATGGCAGAAAAAACACAGTTTCTCCACTTTAGGTTTTCGAGGGGTACCGACACCTGAAGCTTGAGTAACATGCAGGTTAGCATTTCGTAAGGAGTCGCCGCAGGGGGAGCACATATGCGGCACAAAAATGCTTGTGAGCGCGAATTCGTCCACCAACACTGCCGCCTGATGCGTGGACAAATTATGCTCATACTGCACCTCTGGCTATCGCATTTTAATAGCCGTCCCTGCCTCCAATTTCTTCATTTCCAACTCCCTGCGAAGCTGGAATTCTTTCTCCCTTTCCCTTTCTTCCTTTTCCAACTGGAGGTGAGCAAGATGGACTTTTAACTGCGCAGCCAGCTTAGAACCAGGAGGAAACACGTGACTCAAAAGTAGATATAGCTAAGAGAACAAGCAACAGACACCATGCACGGGCTGAATGTTAGCCTCCGCTACAGCCACTCGACCTCAGTTTTAAAGTCACATCCACCGGTGAACTTCAGCGGCCTGAGCTCCGAAATGCCTACCCCTGCCAGGGAACGTTGTACCCGCCTAGGATTACTCCTAAAACAAGAAAGGCAAAATAACGGAGTGTCCGATGGAAAGACTGATACCAGCCCAACCGGACACTCCCCTATTCTAACCAGAGAAGCTGTCTGAGACAAGAAACGAATTACAATAATCACTGCGCCTGCCACCGGAGACAAGCTGCACACAGCAACGATTCACACACACACACACACACAAACCCACACACATGGAATCCACCTCCGAAAAGGAAAAGAAAAGTCCTCTGGACGAGCCCCCAATTGTTACGTTCTCCGTTAAAGGTCCAGGGGAAGTAACAAAGAAAATAAAAGTGTCCCGGGGGAATAAGAAAGGTGGGAGGTGGAACCAGGTGTAAAAACAAACAAGATTTATTAACAAAAATAAACCCTAACTCAATATATACACAAAAAGGCAACTAAAAACGCTGGCTCTTAACTAACCAGGCTTAGATAACAAAACAAACTCAGATCAGACCAAAAAGAAAGAAACCAAGAACACTAACACAGGTTTCACCCTCCTTCTCAAGGAGTATTGAGTGCTGACACAACAGCTTGCTCTGTGGTTGACAACAGTGGCCCACTGGCCGTCTCTCTCACTCTGGCTGCCAACAATGGCCCACTGGCACTGTCCGGCATCTCTCTCCAAGGCTATATACCCAGCTGATGAGGAATTGGGGTTACCTGGGCTCAACCAGCAGCTCCACAGGAGGTGGGGCATTACCTGGAGAGGGACAATTACAGACATGCAGCACTAGGGCCATAACAGTGTGTGTGTGTGTGTGTGTGTGTGTGTGTGTGTGTGTGTGTGTGTGGGCACGTGCACGCACAGGTTGTCTATGTGGCTTCTCTGAACCCCATGTGGTCAGGCATGTTTGTTCAGCTCATTTACACACACACACACACACACACAGTGACAAAAACAGAGCTATATATATATATATATATATATATATATATACACTGCTCAAAAAAATAAAGGGAACACATAAGCAATGCAATGTAGCTCCAAGTCAATCACACTTTTGAGATATCAACCTGTCCAGTTAGGAAGCAACACTGATTTGTGAATCAATTTCACCTGTTGGTAAATTGTCTAATTTCCACCTGGTGGAAATTAGACAATTTGCAAGACAACCCCTATAAAAGGAATGGATTTGCAGGTGGTAGCCACAGACCATTTGCCTGTCCTCATCTTTTCTGGCCGATCTTTGGTTAGTTTTTCATTTTGCTAGTGCCCTCACCACTAGAGGTGGCATGAGGCGGTATCTGCAACCTACAGAAGTTGCTCAGGTAGTGCAGCTCATCCAGGATGGCACATCAATGCGTGCTGTGGCAAGAAGATTTGATGTGTCTCCCAGCACAGTGTCCAGAGCATGGAGGAGGTACCAGGAGACAGGCCAGTACACCAGGAGACGTGGAGGGGGCCGCAGGAGGACAACAACCCCACAGCAGGACCGCTATCTGGTCCTTTGTGCAAGGAGGAACAGGAGGAGCACTGCCGGAGCCCTACAAAACGACCTTCAACAGGCCACTAATGTGCTGGTTTCTGCTCAAACAGTGAGAAACAGAATGTATGAGGATGGTATCAGGGCCCGACGTCCACAATTGGGGCCTGTGCTCACAGCCCAACACCGTGCAGCCCGATTGACCTTTGCCAGAGAACATCTTGGTTGGCAGATTCGCCATTGGCACCCTGTGCTCTTCACAGATGAGAGCAGGTTCACACTGAACACATGTGACAGACGTGAGAGAGTCTGGAGACGCTGTGGAGAACGTTCTGCTGCCTGCAACATCCTCCAGCATGACCGGTTTGGTGGTGGGTCAGTGATGGTCTGGGGAGGCATATCCTTGGAGGGCCGCACAGACCTCTACGTGCTAGCCAGAGGTACCATGACTGCCATTAGGTACCGGGATGAGATCCTCAGACCCATTGTCAGACCATATGCTGGTGCAGTGGGCCCTGGGTTCCTGCTCATGCATGACAATGCTCGTCTTCATGTGGCCAGAGTGTGTCAGCAGTTCCTGTATGTCGAGGGCATTGATGCTATGGACTGGCCTGCACGTTCCCCAGACCTGAATCCAATCGAGCACCTCTGGGACATCATGTCTCGTACCATCCGCCAACGCGATGTCGCACCACAGACTGTCCAGGAGTTGACCGATGCCCTGATCCAGGTCTGGGAGGAGATCCCTCAGGAGACCATCCATCGTCTCATCAGGAGCATGCCCAAACGTTGTAGGGAGTGCATACAGGCACGTGGAGGCCACACACACTACTGAGCCTCATTTTGAATCGTCTTGAAGGATTTCCACAGAAGTTGGATCAGCCTATGTTCTCATTTTCCACTTTGATTTTGAGTATGATTCTGAATCCAGACCTTAATGGGCTAATGATTTTGATTTCCATTGATCATTCTTTATTTATTTTGCTCTATACACATTCCTCTGTCTGGAATGGAAACGGATGATCCGCTGTGGCGACCCCTAACGGCAGCAGCCGAAAGTAGTAGTAGTAGAGACACATTCCTCTGTCTAATAAATAAAGATTTTCAGCTGAAATATTTCATTCATCGAGGTCTATATTGTGTTTTTAGGTGTTCCCTTTATTTTTTTGAGCAGTGTATATATAAACACACACGTGTGCATACCCCGATTACTACCTCCTGCTATTGTTCCAGGAGGGCCACATGGGTAAAAAGAGGTGTGTGTTTTCCAGCAATACTTCAACATCCTCCGTAGAAAGGGATGTTTTTTTTAACTGCTTGGCAAAACCTCACAGTCTTCATTCATTGCACAAATAACTTTCAAACTTCTGAGGGTGTTTGGCTATTATGCACCCCATATCCTCTATTTATCTGCTTTATCTGATATCCAACAGGCAGCAGAGGTTGTCTCTTCCTGTTAGAAATATAAATGTCTTGAACGTAGCTCTAATGTAGGCGACAGTCAAGATAACACCCGTCATTGAAGCAGTGTTTTTCCTTGACCCATATTCCAACAGATTACATGTTTGATTGCCTTGTTCAACACCATGACAACCTAACCGTAACCTTACCCTAACCATAAACATAACCACTATCTAAACTAAGCCCTAAACCCAGACCTTAACCTTAAACCTAACCACCCATAGGCGTAATTTGTTGGAATACAGGTAGGGGGGGGGGGGAAACAAATGCATCATTAAAGTTTTGAGTCAGGTAATGATCGAAAGTTGGCCCCTCAAATCAGCGACCTCAGACAAGGAAGATAAAACAAAGCTGAAATGTCAAAAATATTAGCCTTGCAAATAGGCTATATATATATATGTATGTGTATATATATATATGTATGTGTATATATATAGAGATAGATAGATAGATAGATAGATAGATATAGATGTAAAACTTTGTTAAAAGAAACACTCAATGGCAGGGAAAGTGCTCAACAAATAAGGAGCAAAATAATCCAGTGAGTCAAGTAAATTATATATATATATAGTAGTTAGTAGAAAGGTTCGTCATTCTGAAAATGGCTTCAAAGGGCGCTCGAAATGCAGTCAGTGTAAATGAATGACCCAACGTGACGTTTTATGAGCAATGCATTCTGGTATATGTAGGCACTGTGGGAAAGACTGAGCAGGAGAACACCGACTACTCCATCTATATAGAACACAATGAAAACTTTATTTCCTCAATCCACTACACTACTCATCAGTACTGATTGCACGGACACAAAACTATTGGTGAAATGTCCCTTTAAGACAATGATCCCATGACATCGACCCTCTAAGCTAATCATTCCCAACCTTTTTACCTTGGAGCACCCACTACTTGTTTCTATGTTTCTAAGGAAAGCAGAGCCCCCCCCCCCCCCCCCCCAGCCCAGCCTGCACACACACACCAAGAGAAAAGTGATTCATTCCAAATATTCATTTGCAAAAAGTAAAATCAATTATAGTTTTTTTTCCACCTTTATCTTCAATAAATGTCTCGTTTCCATCCTCAGAACATCTGTGTCTAAATGTGTGTCTTGTATAAGCTTAACATTTTTCTTAATTTTTTTTTTTTACTTTTAACAACCCAGCAGAGTAGGCCTGTTGTCATCTGACTCAGGCTCATTGAAACATCAAATTATGAATACTGTTGTCATCTTACAACCCAGCAGAGTAGGCCTGTTGTCATCTGACTCAGGCTCATTGAAACATCAAATTATGAATACTGTTGTCATCTTACAACCCAGCAGAGTAGGCCTGTTGTCATCTGAGTCAGGCTCATTGAATCAACAATATATTAGTACTGTTGTTATCTGATATGACATCAACATGCACATCATGTAAAGTTGTGAACACTGTTTTTTGACAGACAGTAGGCCTACGTGTTATTTTGGCTCTAACTAACATTTTTACTGAGTCTGAACTATCCTGTTCATTCATAAGCTAATAATACTGGGGGGGGGGGGGTTGGTTTTTTTGTTTGTTTGTTTTTTTTTGACAGGCAGTATGTGTTATTTGGCTCATACAGTCTAAATAACAGAAACTTTTTCCTTACATTTTTTTACTGAGTCTGTACCATCCTGTTCATTCATAAGCTAATAATACTGGGGGTTTTTGGGGGTTTTTTGGGGGTTTTTTTTTTGACAGGCAGTATGTGTTATTTGGCTCACACAGTCTAAATAACAAAAACTTCTTCCTTACATTTTTTTACTGAGTCTGTACCATCCTGTTCATTCATAAACCGATAACACTGTTTGTTTGTGTTTTTGACAAGCAGTGTGTGTTATTTTGGCACACATAATAACAATAACTTCTTCCTTACATTTTTTTACTGAGACTGTGCCATCTTGTTCATTCTGAAACTAATGGCCACCTTGGGCTTGCATGCCTTTGACCAGGGATGGGATGTCAGGTGTGATGCTTGTGACAGCCAGCCTAAAGTCCTGGTGTACATCAAGCTGTTGCGGGCTTTTGTTTTTATTGTTACAAGAGCACTGAAGGCAGTCTCAGACACATACTATGTAGTGCTGAGTGAATGGGAGAACAACCCTTGTAACTGCGTGTTTGGCCAGTCTGGGTGCAACAGCGTGTCCTTTGACTATCCAAAACTTTTTGTATCAGTTCTCCTGGAAAAATTTCTTTGACACCAAGTCGGCTTGATGGTCAGCAAGCACAACACAGCTGCAGCCCCATCTCTGCAGCATGCAACAAGGTTCTCGTAGATAGTTGGATGAGAGATAGGAGTCCACAGCCATGAAAATATGCTGGCCTGTTGTTGTTGTGGTTAAATTGGCAGACATAAGAATGTCTTGTTTCAAGTCATCACCGTCAACATATTGAACATAAACGATGAGCACGGACTCGTCTGACACTGTTGCTGTTTCATCCAACTGAATGGCAAAGGGAACATTCCTAAGCTTCTCCTGCAGCTGGTTCTGACAATCTCCAGCCATTTCATCAATTCTGTCTTTGACGGTGTTGTCAGAGAGTGGGACGGTTTTCACTTTATCAACTGTGTGTGGGCCACACAGCATCTCTACAATGTTCAGACAGGTGGGTTTGATAAGCTGCTCTCCAATAGTGTGTGGCTTTTTAGCCTTGGCAATTAATAACCAACACTCAAATGACACCTCCGTGGCTCTGTGCAAGTCACTGCCTGCTCCTTCAAATGCTTTTCTGATGTCGGCGGATCTTCTTGATAACGCCACCTGCTTCTTCCTCTCAAAAAAATTCTTGACTTTCACCAATAGTCTCTTGATGTTTTGTCTCTTGGTGTCATGTCATTGTGCTTGGTTTCATGCTGTCATGAGCTAGTTTCTCACCACACATAAAGTGCTGCTGCTGACTGCAGGAAAGAACCAAGACGAGCTAACATTAGTTGCTAGCTGAGGAGCTACCTGACAACACTGCTCGCTCACAGTTTGACAGTGCAGATTGATGGGTCACAGAGTTGTGGATGTAGCCCAAATACATTTTAGAAGGGGGGGGGACCAAAAATGTATCTTTTTAAAAAAATTTATATACAGACTTTTGTATAAAATAAATTATTAGTAAGTGAGTTATAATGCTTTTATTCAACATGTGCACTTTGACAACCTCAGAGCAGAAAAGCCTCGTGCACCCCTGTGATCTTTGGCACCCCCCCTCAGAGCGGATAAAGCCTCACGCACCCCCTGGGCTCTCAGGTGCCCCCCCCCTCAAGGGGTGCGCGGACCCCAGGTTGGGAACCACCACTGCTCTATGCAATAGATGTAAACAGGCTCCAGCTACGTTGATTCACATGTTTTGGCTCTGCCCGACACTATTGACCTTCTGGGAGTCCATTTTTGACTCTATTAAACACAACCATGGACCCTGGCCCACTCATTGTTCTTCTTGGTCTCCCACCCAAAAATGTTCCTCTCTCCACCCCCCAGACAGATGCCCAGAAATTTTATATTATTGAGACCCATTTATTTCTCTCTTCTGTCAGCACTTGTGAGCTCTCTCTACTGATGCCCTGAGTCTAATTCACCCTCGACTAGCCCCATGAAGAAGCTAATTCTACCTCATACCAACATCCAGAGAGATCACTTTTTTTCTTTCTTTTTTTTTAGCTTTACTTGTGTTTTTATTTCCTGTTGTGACAGTGTCTACTTCAGTCGTTGCTGTCAGGATAGTGGGGGGGGGGGTATATGTTAAGTTTGTCATCTATTTTTACATTTTGTCTTATTTACATGAAAACAATAAAAACAAAGTTTAAAGAAGAAAAAAAAGACAATGACCCCATATCGTTCTGTTCACAACAAAGCCCCAAACTACAGTTGTGTTTCGTATCTATGTGTCCCTGTTGTATTCCGATAACAAGCCTTTGGAAGTTTTATGGAACAGAAGTCACGAGGGAATTAATTAAGGGGTTCTGCTGAAACCTTGGTGATCAAATGTTTGAGACACAATCTCACCAGGTCAGGTATGTGTCTTTATTAAGAGGATTTCCTGCAAGTTGCAGTCCTCCCTTTCCCCTCAAGTGTCAAAATAACAATGTGGATGCAGCGTTTGGTTTCCCCTTGCCCCTGGCAGGGCCAGGCTGATTGTCCATTTCAAAAGTTTACAACTAGCTTCCTGTTTCCTTCATTTATCAGCCAGCTTCTGCTGGGTCTACATATATTTCATAATTCCATTATCATTCTATTATCCTCTTTCAATGTTGTATTCTTTAAATTGTGTTCTATTCTGTAAACACAACATCCATTGCACGTTTGTCCGCCTTGGGAGAGAGATCCCTCCTCTGCTGCTTGCCCTTCCTATTTTTTCTCCCTGTTAAAGGTTTTCTTTGGGGGGGGGCGATTTTTGCCCATTTTTCACCCCAATTGTACCTGGCCAATTACTCCACTCTTCCGAGCCTTCCCAGTCGCTGCTCCACCCCCCTCTACCGATGCGGAGAGGGCTGTAGACTACCATATCTCCTCGGATACATGCAGAGTCGCCAGCTGCTTCTTTTCACCCGACAGTGAGGAGCTTCGCCAAGGGGATGTAGCACATGGGAGGATCACGCTATTCCCCCCCTCCCGAACAGGCGCCTCGACCAACCAGAGGAGGCGCTAGTACAGCAACCAGGACACATGCCCATATCTGGCTTCCCACTCGCAAACATAGCCAGTTGTGTCTGTAGGGATGCCCGACTACGCCGGAGGTAACACAGGGATTCGAACCGGAGATCCCCGTGTTGCTAGGCAATAGAATAGACCACTACGCTACCCGGATGCCCTAAAGGATTTTTCAGGGAGTTGATCCTTATCCAATGTGAGGGTCTAAGGACAGGATGTAGTGTTGCTGTAAATCCCCCAGGGGAGTGGGGGGGTTGTAATATTGGGCTATACAAATGTGATATTGGGCTACACAAATAAAATTGACTTGGTCCAGTCCCTAGATGAAGCCCTCCGTTTTCATATTTCACTAGAGTGCCGTCATTATGCTCAGTAGCCTTGGGCAGCTTGTTCAGACTTTAAACTTTTCTTTTTGAAAGAGGGACCGATCATGGACCAATTACAAGTTTCCACATTCATGTATATAAAGTTGGAAACTGAGCGACTCTGAGGCAGCCAGCATGCAGTGAGCCAGCTGTAATACTTTGGTGTCAAAGGACCAGCTCCACTGCTGTCTGGGCTTAAGGAAAGCCAAGAGAAATGTCACTCGTATCCAGTTGAAAACTTTTTTATCCACAGGGATTTTCGGCTTGATAAAGGTTTGCCAAAGAAAGTTTAGTGAAAAGTTTAGCCGCTACCAAAGACGAAAAAGGACTAGAACAATCACACTTGCATTGTTGAAAGTTTCTTGGCTCAAGGCTTAAAGCTACTGAACAGAACAGATTAAAACATGGTGATGAATGCCAACTTAACTTGAGGTTTTCCGCAGGCGGTGAACGTTACAGTTCCCCTGTGATTTGTAATATTCATATTTCTCTGTGTAATAGTTTGTCTTGGAAGGCACAGTACTTCCTTCATCTTTTTCTGGTCCTCATGATGTTGTATACACACAGTACACATGTGCAGCAAAAGCTGCACATTTGTTGCTACTGTGTGTTTGGAATCCAGTTTATGAAAAAATCAAGTTAACAAACGCCGTCACAATCGAAACCATTTACATTATTCATCCATCCATTATCCAAACCGCTTGTCCAGCTCTCAGGGTCGCGGGGATGCTGGAGCCTGTCCGTCAAATCAAACGCCAGTTAATGACAAAAGCTATTTTACTCTTACCTTTTCTGTCTGCTGGCTTGCTGGCTGGTCTCTCATGTGCCAGCTGTGTTGTTCCTCTGCCCTGCTCTTTAACTTTTCCCAGCAAACGTCTCTTCCAGCTATCTCTTTCCAATTTCAGCATCTGTGATAGAAGGATCAGTACTGCTGTGTCATTTCCTCTTTGGAAAACTTTATTGCTAGTATGAGATCCTCAACAGAAGTCAAAGGATTCAGCTGTTGTCAACTGTCTCTCCACCTTTGTGGACAATAAGCAACTGTGCTGTGTAATTTCCTTTTTAGCCATGAAGGACTTTCATTGTGCTGGCATCCATCACACATTTCCACCACACCAAAGCTTTTGGCTTTGACTTGCAGAAAATGGATTAAATTTAATTGATAGACAAAATATTCAATCAATGCAGCAACAGTTTACTCACTATTATACTATCATTGGTCACATCGTAAAGCATATTGTGGCCAGGGTAAAAATACAAAACATTTATTTTTTAAAGATTTTTTTGTTTTGCCATTTCTGCTTCATTTGACAGTGAGAGTAGAGAAAAACAGGAAAAGCAGGGGGGAGAGAGAAGGAATGACATGCAGCAAAGGGTCCGGGCAGGATTGGAACCCAGGTCGCTGTGGTAAGGACTGAGCCTTATATGGTATGTGCTCTACCAGGTGAGCCACCGGGGTGCCCCCATACAAAACATTTCTGGTGTGGTTGCTGGGCTAATGCAAAATCGTAATCCTTTTCAGAGCTGGCTGCAAATTGAAAAGGCGCAGTGGTTAGCGCGGTCGCCTCACAGCAAGGAGATTCTGGGTTCGAGCCCCGGGTTCGTCCAACCTTGGGGGTCGTCCTGGGTCATTCTCTGTGTGGAGTTTGCATGTGCTCGCTGTGTCTGCGTGGGCTTCCTGCGGGTGCTCCGGTTTCCCCCACACTCCAAAGACATGTAGGTCAGGTCAATCGGCCATGCTAAAAAAAAAAAATTACCCCCCCCCAGGTATGAATGTGTGTGTGTGTGTGTGTGTGTGTGTGTGTGTGTGTGTGTGTGTGTGTGTGATGGCCTGGCGGCCTGTCCAGGGTGTCTCCCAACCTGCCGCCCAATGACTGCTGGAATAGGCTCCAGCATCCCCACGACCCTGAGAGCAGGATAATCGGTACAGATAATGGATTGAGGGATGGATGGATGGATGGATTTGGCTATGTTTATCTTCACACATGATGCAATTAACCACTGAAACATAATGCAGTGATGTACCACGGTATTGTGTCTCAAAACTGTATTCACATGGAAAGATAACAATGGAAAGATAAAACCCCTGGCACAATGCAACAAAAAAGGTTCATTTAACTTTTGCATTTTATTTAAAGTAGGTTTAAGTAGGTTTGTTCATGGGCCACAAATTTTTGATTCAATAGTTAATGACTAACAAAATGAGTTATTCATTTCTGTTATATAATATGCTTCTCCTGGATCGCCACTTTGTCGTGTTGGAGAAGCTTGCGTATACCAATGATCCCAAGAGCTATGCTGTCCGAAGCTTGGTTCCTGGTAGGGTCACCCAAGGTGGACAGGTCAAGGGGAGGGTTCCAGGTGAAGCACGATCCAACAAAGACCACAACAGCCGAACTGGTGGAAGATGTCTTCAGGTCGCAACAGCAGTGAAAAGTGGATGAAGACTGCAACAAAGGGTGGTCCCCAATCATCTTGGTTCTCCACGCCATTGGACTCTGGCCACCCCCTGCCAAGGACTGTGTGGTGGCTCCAGGTGCATCAGCCTCTCCACGTAAAAAGCTGTCACACACAGACATCCTCCCATCCTCCCTCTATGCCCAACTGGGGACCCAGGGGGAGGACAGTCATACTGGACCCCGAGTGACCGCCAACGATGATGATTATATAATATGAGCTCTATCAAGGCTCTGAATGCAAAACTTATCTATAAAAAAAGACAAGCTATCCTCCACATTTTGCCTGTATCTCAGTCATCATCATCATCACCATCATCAGTTCCGTAACCTATGGAGGTCGTAGGAGTACAGCTGATGCCTCAACAGGTTGAGTCATCATTGTGTTTCAGTAGGGGGAGTACATGGTGGTCCCTATCTCCTCTCCAGGTATGGATGGCCGTTGGTTCACAGAGGAACTCCTCCGCCCTTTAACATGTTTTGTTTTTAGTCCTGCTGGGTGTCCACACACCCTCCTCACAACAACAACCCAATGATTAAAGTAGGGGTGCCGGTTTAGTCGCCGACGACCCAACGGTTGCAGTTTAACATCATACCCAGGACACTGTTTCTCAGTGCTGGCTCACAAATATAAGTAGAGTTAAAATTTAACTAAATTAACAAAGCTACCAGTGAATATTTCAGGGGACTTACACCTTTCAAAGTACTCATTCAAAAAGATATTGATCATGTATGCAAAGCTGCAGAACAGTAAGGAACAAAAGGCAGAAGAAACTAGAGGAGTGCACTCAGTAGACTGCAGATCTCTCCCCAGGCGTACATGTCTCCATACACGCATATGGGCAGAAAAACCAGTGGGTTTTTTTCTGCCATTATAAGACTTTTGCTCAGCGCCCATGTCGATTGAATGGGAAATATGGGAAAAAAAGTTTTAAATATGCAGTGCTCAATCTAAAAAAATCTACCTAATAAAAACATTTTACCTGTCAGTCTGTGGATGCATAGCCTCCTTGGTGGACCCACACAAGAATGCGACCAAGTCTGACGGATATCAGGATATCATAATTTCAAAGACCTTATATTAAAAAATGTCAAATGTGTTTAACCGTCACAGTTTTCATGATATAAAATGAATGAAGGTGAATGGCTGCTATGCTGATTGGCTTTCATTCATAAAACAGTACGAAAAACATAGCTCAGCCATGGGAAGTTTTATTGTATACTGAAATGATTTCCAGCTGCGACTGTGAATAATCCAACTCTTGAAATTGTATTTTTATACCAGAGTTTTAACATTGGGGACTATGGCACTTCCACGTTGCGGCAAGGTTAATAAGGCGAATTATTTTTGGTTCCTGTGGTGTTCCTCCAGTTCTCCTGTGCCGAGATCAGCAGTGAACAGGGGTGGATCTAGAGAAATAGTCATGGGGTGGCAAGAGGGTGGCATGGAGACTTTGAGGGGAGGCAGAAATATATATATATATATATATATGCTATTAAATCGCAAACGATCACAGATAATAATTGCTCGGAAAACCCCCCAGATTGAGATATTTGAACTCAAAAACATTTTGGTGGCACAATTAAAACATTGAATAGAAATATCTGAAGCTAGCATTGGAATTTTTTTTTTTCTTACCAAATTTTTAGACATTTCTGGATGTTCCCAAACTAAAACAAATAAAAGGATGGGGACAAAATTGAGAAACTAAAAGTTAAGGGTACCTTTAATCTCTCTGCAGCCTAAAAACTAGGCAAAACCATCAAAAACCCATTAAATTATTGAACTAGCTGACTTGCCTATCCCCAAAATTCTTTCTTTTGCACTATTAGACCAGCAGGGGTAATCAAATTTATGCTGCAAGACTGCTGCAATAGGTCTGTTAAATTAGTACATCTCATTTGTATTTGTCGATATGAGTTATTCATATCAGCTGTCAATCATAAGTCCAACTTCAGTGCAACAGTCAAATTTATTTACAGGATTAAGCCATTCCATTTTGCTTAAATTCAGTTTCCATACCTTCTATAGCAGCAATAAATCATAAACTGGCTTCATCATTTAAGTTGTTTGTGTAAACATAGAAATTCAACTGAAATGAAGTGGATGGAAATGATAGGACTGCTTTTAACATCCTAATTTTCATCAACAATGCAATAAGATTCTTTGGACCATATCAGTCTGGCAAAAAAAAAGAGAAATGAAACAAGGATGTACATTACACATATTCATGACTTCCCAGAAAAAGCCTTACAGTAGTGAGCAGAGCCAGTGCAGCATAAAGTTGACATGAATCTACAAGAGCTGACTACGGTGATTACCATGTTGTTCTGCAAAACGCCTAACAAACTTATTTAGATCCAACACTTTCCTGCGTTTTGATTCAATGCTGAGTATAACCAAACTTGACAATCTATTCCCTGTCATAGTAGACCGCAAATAATTGTTTATGATCCTGAGAGTTGAAAAACTTTGTTCACACGCTGCACTGCTCACTGGTAACACTACCGCTATTTTGCACAACCTGAACAGCTCATAGAACACATCCTGGTACGGCTCCAAAAATTGTGCAAATTCCATCAGAGTGCTAGGACTCTCTTTTTCTGTTTTCTGTAGTCTATCTAACATTCTCCTTGTCTGGTGAATTTCATGTTTTAGATCTTCAGTATTTGACTCAAGCATTGGCCAATAGGAGAACAACCTCATTCACTGGGGATGAATGCCAACTTAACTTGAGGTTTTCAGCAGGAGGTGAAAGTTACAGTTCCCCTGTGATTTGTAATACTCCAATTTTTCTGTGTAATAGTTTGTCTCGGAAGGCACAGTACTTTCCTTCATCTTTTTCTGGTCCTCAGGATGTTATATACACACAGTACACATCAAATCATTCACTGCCAGGGGCAGTGAATGATTTGCTGGCTTGCAAAATATGATAAACTTCTTGTTTACTTTCAAGACTCGTACCCGAATACATAAGGTTTTGGTTCTGACACTGTCATTCCCCAAGCTGATCCAACCGTAGATGGGAGTCGAGTGAGTTAGAGAGAGAATGAGAAGAGGGAGTGGCGATCGCGAGAGCAAACATTTTTTGAAGGTTTTTAATCACCGCAACCACAAGAGGTTCTTCATTATACACTCACAACCGTTCACAAAAAAAAGGAAAAAAATTAGGCTGATAGGTCTGGTAGTTTGCGAGATTTGTCGCGGACACACACGCACACTTGACCAAATGCATAATCCCCTCCAAGCTACCACTTTGTGGAGATAATTACTGGGTACAGGTTTTAGTTTGTAGGTCTCTCTAATATAGTTGCCAATAACATGGCCAAAACCTTGAATCATGGCACCCAACCACCACCCCACCCCTGTTGACTAGAACTCCTGCTTGGTGCAATTAGTGGTATCAATGAAAAATAAAATGAAATAAAGTAGAATTAAAAGAAGACCTTCACACAGGCCCTGTTCACAATAGAGATACATTTGGCTCTTATTCCCCATTTTAGTGCTTAATACGGGCAAGTTCACACTCAGTCCAACAACTGGTAGTACCGAGTCCTGCTGGAAATGGGTAGCACCAACTGAAGGTGACTCCACACTCTATGTAAGAGTTTGTCTATGTGTATAAGGAAGAGGAGGGGAGTTGAAAACAGGTAGTTAATGTGCAGTATGAAACTAACATATATGCAGGTAATGCAGCTGGATTGGGGCCCACAACAGTTTAGGGCCCGCACACACGGACCCCTGTTTATCTCGCCATTATCATATCAAAGATCTCGACTCAAACACTGAGTCTACAGTAGGTGGGCAGCAAAATCCACAAAGAGTTAGCTAGCTGGCGAAGTGTCAAGACTTTGCACAGTGAAAAGCCCAGAAAGTACGTTGTCTCTGATTGTTTTCATCTGTTATAGTGCTCCGACACCAGATTTTGTTAAGTAGGATAGTGTATCACTATCTTGGCCTTGATATCATGACTCCTCTTCTAGCACGGTGGTCTCCAAGTAATAATTTCATTTAGGTTTCACCTGTGCAGTGCATTTTGTTGTTGATGGTCTTTTTAAAGCTGCATGCTTTCACTTCTTTCATTCATTACTGAAATTACATTATGCTGCATCTGATTGTCTGATTGTGATGGGCAGGCCGGGGCCGGCTTTGACCATCTTGCATTGGGGCCTGGCACCGACTCGTTATGCCTGTGGCACTACGTTCCCTGAATGTTTCACTCTCCTTCACAACAATGGGGGGGGGGGGCAGATCGTGGTTCAACTTGGACAGAGGCTGACACAAAACTTTTTCTTTTTTTTTTGCTGCATCCACTGCCGTAGAAGACAACACCCATCCATTCTGGCTTCTCTCGGCAGAGATAAACATACAAGGCTGCATCCATATTTGTTGACGTTGGACATCACGTTTACACCAGTGTGATATTTGAAAGGCGAAATTTACATTCAGAGCGAACATCGTACTATTATAAACTTACTGACTGCACCGTAAGTACCTGCCGTGCCTTCCTTATATGGCAGAAATGATCAGCAAGCAAAAAACAGCTGGCAAAAGCTGCTTTAATATGATGGAATCTTTCGTATAATGTCAATATACGGTAACGTGCGTGGATAGGTAGATACCTTGGTCCTTGGCTAACGGGTCGAACACTTTAGTCGACTGGTTAACGTTGTCGCTTGCGGGGTGGGACACACGGGTTCGCGTGCCGGCTGTGGCGGTTCACGCGGCTGTCCCGTTACATTGGTGTCAGCAGGGGGATGGTGAGACCGTACGGACGAGCGGGCGTGGCAGAATGACGAAATAGCGATCTCTTATTCACTACTCTCGTGTCCTAGTCATCGCATCACTTCCGAGAGCGCTGCTTAATTTAAATACTCCACCAGAACTGCACGGACGGGAAAAGAGCGGCAAGGCGAAGTGCTCCTTCTTTCTACATCTCCCTATAGTTGCTGAACAGAGGCTTCCTACAACAACGTCATCATCGAACTTACAAATTGCAGTCATGGTGCTACAGTCAGTCAGTCAGTCAGTCAGTAAAATGGTCGTCTACCCTGTCCGAGTCGAACATCCGAACAGCAACCCTAATCAGAACATGAACACATTATTCAAACGCGTATGTAGTGATGAGACTATATTTCCCATGATGCTTTGAGACGGTGGCCCTAAAATTGAGGAGGAGACGTAAAGAAAGTCCGAACGGGATGCGTGAGTTTTAGGGTAGTGGATGGTTTACAGTTTAAAGTCGGGTTATATGTTATAGTTTGTCGATGTTACACGCCGCGGATGGAAAAAGTGGACCGTGTGTGCATGTACATGTGAACCTGACCTCCTCCTTGTGTTCAGTATTCCTGCGGGCGAGTGGCTAAACGCTACATAGCTTAGTCCTGCTATGTAGCATTTAGCACAGCTACACGGAGAGTGAGAGTGTATTGTAGCCTGAGCTAACGTCATTTTGTTTTTTTAGTTTTACGTTTTAAAGCGGCGCACAGCGTTCCTGGACTGTAGTGCATACTCCAGCATTAGTTTGCATCGGTTCCGCCGTGAAGGAAGGATTCTGCAGTGACAAAAGTACTGCTGGCTGCTCGTAGCCGAACTATTCGCTACCGCTGATCTTCCCATCTGTACGAGGACGCCTCAGACGTGGCCGCTTCCATTGGGGACGCTCCCGGGTTCTGTATTCTGTTCGCCGTGACTACAAAGGTAACCGGTTGTTTAATTCGTCGAGGATTCACATGAGCTCCAACAAGCGCGCCAACGTTGATCCGGATCATATTGGGTGTGTTTTACTTCTCATGTGTTGACAATACACATCCAGTTGTATTTAAAATCACTTACTGTGGGACTTTGTCTTTTCTTTAATGCATATTCTGTTCTCATTGTGTGTTTATATAAATATATATAGGGGCAGTGTTCTAGCTCTAGTGTTTTGTTTGTTTGTTTTTTTCCACTGAGAATTTATACTTTGTTTTCCTGGGAGATAATTACACACAGTAGGGGGTGTTTTGTTATTCCAGGTGGAGGCACCGCGTCATTTAGCCAGTGTGAGGTCATGTAAAATAACCCTAGTGGACTACACCATCTGCCACACTTAAGCATTTAGGCTCCTAGAGACACAATAGTAAATACACTATAAATAGTGCAATAGACGCATTAGCCTGGTACAGGAGCTCCTCAAAGTGTTCTGTCCACCGCCCGACAACATCCCTAGTCCAGGTCAGCAGTTCCCCTCTTTGGCTGAACACAGCCTTGGGCCGTGTTCAAAGCCTCTATTGCAGATGCGGCAGGTAGGTGGCAACCTAAGAACCTGCTGGTGGATACCGGCGGTGAGGGAAGCCATCAGGCTGAAGAAGGAGGCCTTTCAGGCTTGGTTGGCTCAGGGGTCTCCTGAAGCAGCAGACAGGTACCAGGAGGACAGAAGAGCTGCAGCTTCGGTGGTTGTGGAAGCAAAAACTCGGGTGTGAGAGGAGTTCGGCGAGGCTATGGAAGAGGACTTTCGGTTGGCCTCAGTGAAGTTCTGGCAAACCATCCGGTGACTCAGGAAGAGGAAGCAGGGCTTGAGTGCAAATTAATTTTTTTGTGGATCCCCCCCCCCCCTTTTCCCCCAAATTGTATCTGGCTAATTACCCAACTCTTCTGAGCCGCTTCGGTTACTGCTCCACCCACTCTGCCGATCCGGGGAGAGCAGCAGACTGCCACATGCCTCCTCTGATACAGCCGTTATTTTTTCACCTAACAGTGAGGAGTTTTGGCGACCCCTAACGGGAGCAGCCAAACGTAGTAGTAGAAGTAGTGAGGAGTTTTGTCAGGGGGACGTAGCGCGTGAGAGAATCACACTATTCCCCCCAGTTCTCCCTCCCCCCGAACATGCGCCCTGACCGACCAGAGGAGACACTGTTGCAGCGACCAGGACACGTACCCACATCCGGCTTCCCACCCGCAGACACAGCTAGTTGTGTCTGTAGGGATGCCCGACCAAGCCAAAGTTAACATGAGGATTCGAACTGCCGAACCCCGCGTTGGTAGGCAATGGAATAGACCGCCACACCACCCAGATGCACTTAAGTTGTTGTTGGGTTTTTTTTGTCATTGCATTGTTTTCCTCAGCAGAGTGCACACCGGAAAGGACAACCTGTTCTCAATCAGATCATCAAATACCGACACTTTGTCACACCCCTCGGTGTCTGATAGCGATGTACAAGGCACCAAAAAAGATGAAATAAGTCATTGTGCCACAATAGCCACTATGCAGTATTTTACCAAACTCTATGATGTAGTTTGGCATGTGCAAAAAACTGGTCATACAGATTTCAGTGCTTTTTTATGAGACCATGAGACGGTAAACTTAACTGTCCTAGGCTCAAGAACGAGCAATTAGCCCTTTAGAAAGTGCAGCCATGTAGCATGCGACACTCCATATATTTCAACCTGTTGCTGACAGACATTCTGAGAGAATGAGGGAGGAGAGACAGAAGCTGATTTTCAAACTTCTCCTCACTACGAATTTCTTTCTCCTCCATCCTCCCCCTCACCTGCCTTAGTTCCACTTTCACAGCTGCAGCCACAGGGGACCTCGATTTCTCTGCAAGTGGAGTTTTCTATCATGACACCGGTTAGCCGTGCTTCAGTCCCTAACCATGTCTATCTCCATCCATCCATCCATCCATCCATCCATCCATCCATCTCTCCCTTTCTAGGGGTTGGTGCATTGATTGCATTGAGCTCCTGTAGAAAGACGGCCTCCAGGGAAAAAACACAACTTTGGGAGCAATGGTCTGGGAGGCAATCTGTTTTAATGAAAAGCTAAAGCCTTGAAATATGGTGTAAATATACATAACGCAAAGCCAAATACAGTCTGACACACAACAGATACTCACCCACACACACACACACACACACACACACACACACCACAGCTAGCTAGCAGCAAGATTTAGGCCCATAATTACCCATGCTGCCTGTAGTCCCACTGGCATTTAACATACCAAGTTAGCGCCTCGTATCCCTGCTGAATGGGAGATGATGTGAGAATGTGACGGGCATTCAGATATGTTACACCCACATCCAGTGTTGACTGTTTCCTGTGGAAATCAAATCCCCACTACACATGCGTGTAGACCATTGGAGTGCACTCGTGTTTATGATTGCTTGCCATTTTTAATATGTGTGTTTGTCTGTGTGTGTTCGAGTATCGGGCTAAGTCCTCACATAGCGGGGAGACCCTCTAACAGAGGAATGGAAGAGCTATAGAGGAATCTGATGCCCTGCAACCTGCTGTCTGAGAGGGAATCAATACATTGCATCGATCCCTGCATGGGATGAAGGGTTTTGGGGTGAGATAAAGTGTGTTTGGATCATAACCCTAGTTTGTGTGGGTGTGGGTGTGTATGTGCATACTTGCTATATATAGTATGTTGATTGTGCATGCATATTCTTATTTGTGTGTGTGTGTGTGTGTGCATTCTAAAAATGTCAAATATCAAATACAGCTTAGACTGTGAGATGAGTGACGTGTAGCCAGCCAGCACTATAAAGAAACGTTTTTCCTTCCCATTTTTACAGCCATTGCACACGCTGCCTCTCTTCTGAAGATGAACAGCTAAATCAATAAACAAGCCCCGAGACGGTTCATGGTAAAATTAACTATTCAGGTTTGGTGTCAGGCCGGCAGAAGCTCTGTGCAGTATTTAGCAATGGTTTGTACTGCGTGGCAAAGCTTTCTTCTAAAAGAAAGTAGATGCACCCAACCCTGTGTGTGTGTGTGTGTGTGTGTGTGTGTGTGTGTGTGTGTGTGTGTGTGTGTGTGTGTGTGTGTGTGTGTGTGTGTGTGTGTGTGTGTGTGTGTGTGTGTGTTGCATATACCTAAAAAGCTTTTCCTTAAACATAAATAGTAGATCTGAGAGCTGTTGTTTTGGTTTTCTCCTGTCTCCGTTTCGGCACCTGACACTGGTCCGTTGTGCTTCTGCATCTGGCTGATCGATAATGTAATTCTAGACAAGTGGCTGCTGAGCCCTGCAGTAATTACCTCCTTATTTGTCTGCATCTCTCATTATACTGTAAGTCGCCTTCGTTAGGGCCGACGAGAGAAATGCTGGGGTGTACCCGCACCAGCATGCGCACACCCGTCGAATGAGCACGCACAAACATGCACAACAGAGAAGTTACCTTGAAGTGAACAGAGACAGGCAGGCTTGTCACCTTTCTAAACGCCACCCCCACCCACTTCTCTGTCCTTCTTCCTCTGCTCTCTTTGCCCAGTCGATCAGATAACCATTAGCCAGCATTGGTCCCAGGGGTTAGCCTCTCGCGCCGTGCACATCCATGAAAACATTTCCATTCAGCGTGATGGCTCACCTCCCCACCTCGCTGTGATAGCAGTGAGGCTCGGGGGAAATGAAGACAGACACATTCACAGTAGGGTACAAATCAGCACCTCACTGGACCAGCTTAGACCCTTTCTATCAGTCTGTTTAAAGTCTAAAATAACGCAAGCATGATGACATCATAACCGTCGATGATTTGCTGTGTTTTGCATTCACCTTAATTGGCGTTCTGTCAAAGAATTGGTTGTGCACATGCACCAAAACGTGACACGTAAAATGACAAAAAGGACAACATGGTGACTGGCAGTAAACCGAGATTAAGAAAAGGAAACTGCACTCTCATTACTCCAATGCAATTTTTTTTTTTGGATTCCCCCCCCCCTTTTCTCCCCAATTGCATCCAGCCAATCGCCCCACTCTTCCGAGCCATCCCAATCTCTGCTCCACCCCCTCTGCCGATCCGGGGCGGGCTACAGACTACCACATGCCTCCTCTGATACATGTGGAGTCGCCAGCCGCTTCTTTTCACCTGACAGTGAGGAGTTTCACCAGGGGGACATAGCACGTGGGAGGATCACACTATTCTCCCCAGTCACCCCCACCTCCACGAACAGGCGCCCCGACTGATCAGAGGAGGAGCTCGTGCAGCGACCAGGACACATACCCACATCCGCCTCCCCATCCACAGACATGACCAATTGTGTCATCACAGATGCCCGACCAACCTGGAGGCAATACGGGGATTCGAACCGGCGATCCCCGTGCTGGCAGGCAACGGAATAACTGCCACGCTTCACGGACACCCAATGCAGATATTTTTTAATCGTTGTTTTGGCAAACTTGGTTGCCTTCCTGAGGATAATAAAATAGGTGTGTGGCTTCCTTTTCTTAATTGTGGGATAATGATCACAGTAGCTGACACCTCAACACAACAGCTGTGTTCTCTCCTGCTTTTTGAGCAGCAGTAAACAGACCGACTGAAACAACGTTTAAGCCCCAAACGTAAATAGATAAAAGGAGCGTAATATCCTACAGGGACAGGTGGAAAAAGTAAAAATGGAGACTTTTCCCTAAGAATCCTGAACACAATGTTAGAAGCAGGATCACACGTAACGTAACTTCTGATTTATAATCCGATTATCTAACGAGTCTCGTAAACTTGGATTGTTAAGACATTGCGTTAATTAAAACACATGCAGACACTTGAATCGAACTGTCCCCTCAATTCAACTATTCAATGTAACTAATATTGGCTGCATGTAAACATAATTTATTATGTTCTACCAGCCACGTGCCATGATAACACAGCCAGGGTTTGGAGTTTGATTCTGAATTTGGTCATCCACCTCAGACCAAGCCTCTGGGTTCAATTCAAGCCTATCTGTGTGGGGTTTGCATGTTTTCCTGCATTTGTGTTTCCATCCGCAGTCCAAAGAAATAGAAGTCTGGTGAATTAAAGTCTCTGAATTGCCCTCAGTATCAACACATTTATTGTCTTTCTCTGTTATTGTATCGGGATGAAATTCGCATATTGCCATATGATACACATTTTTTTTACCCCCCCTTTTATTTCTCCCCAATTGTATCCAGCCAATTACCCCACTCTTCCGAGCCGTCCCAGTCGCTGCTCCACCCCCTCTGCCGATCCGGGGAGGACTGCAAACTACCACATGCCTCCTCCAATACGTGTGGAGTTGCCAGCATCTTCTTTTCACCTGACAGTGAGGAGTTTCGCCAGGGGGTATGTAGCATGTGGGAGGCTCATGCTATTCCCCCTCTCCCCTTAACAGGCGCCCCAACCAATCACAGGAGGCGCTAGTGCAGCGACCAGGACACATACCCACATCTGGCTTCCCCCCCGGCAGACACAGCCAATTGATACCTCCGGCTTGGTCGGGCATAAGGACGCCCGACCAAGCCTGTGGTAACACGGGGATTCGAACTGGTGATCCCTGTGTTGGTAGGCAATGGAATAGACCGCTACGCTACCTGGACACCATAATACACAATTTTGCCGTCAAAATTAACGTAGTTACCAGCGATCTTAATTTAGAATATTTTTATAAAATTGGGTCAAACGCTTTCTACATCCCGGCAGCTATCAAGTAAGTAGATGAACTGAGAAATAAACCCGGTCCCTGGGGCCTCCCTGGGCACTGTAAACAGAGACCGGATATTTTCTCCGTACCTGCTCCCTAACAGCCAATTAGGAGAGTGCTTTGCAAGCTGGCATCTCCATTGGTCCCTAACTGCTGTCAATCAATTTGAGCGTTCTGGAGGCTTCTAGGAGGAAGTGAGGGGTCGTCCTCTGTGTGGAGTTTGCATGTTCTCCCCGTGTCTGCGGCGGGTTTCCTCTGGGTGCTCTGGTTTCCTCCCACAGTCCAAAGACGTGTCGCCATACTAAATTGTCCCTAGGTGTGAATGTGTCAGCCCTGTGATGGACTGGCGGCCTGTCCAGGGTGTCTCCCCGCCTGCTGCCCAATGACAGCTGGGATAGGCTCCAGCATCCCCGCAACCCTACTTAGGCTAAGTGGCTTGGATAATGGATATTGTCCAACACTAATACTGCATATACATACAGTACAGCACAATACGATAGACTGTAAATATGTTCAAATTGCTGTAGGGTAACGCATCTCCCTTTTTCTCTTCTCCTCACCGGCAGAGCGAATATTTTCTTCTCCTGTACCCTTGTTAGCCCTTTCAGCGAAGGCAGCGGTCACAGTGCATTAGTGTGGGCCATGGAGATAAAGGCCAGCGCGTGACGGGAGCTAACGCTGTGCCCTATAGGTCACTCTGCTCAGTGACCTTGGTGGACAGCACAGATAGCTGGCTTTTTATCCTCATTTTGAGTCACAGTGTCTCGGACGAGCACGCAGTGCTGTTAGCCATCGCTTAGTGGTGAATTAGTTATGATAGCTTAGAGTTAAATGGGGTGTGGTACGGTATGGCCTTTTTCATTGTGTGGGAAACAGAACAATAGAGATCAATGTGTGTGTGTGTGTGTGTGTGTGTGTGCCCCTTTGCTTGAATAACATCAGCCCTTACGTGTGAGCTGAGGAAACATGGTGTGATGTGAGAGAAAGGGTGTGTAGTGTTATTCATCAGACAGCATCCTCTCTCTCTCGCTCGCTCGCTTCTTGGACATCAGCCTCTTGTTATACGACTGGCTATCACTCTGATGGCAGTATACTAATGGTGTCAGCAGACTTCAATTAGCGCCCCACCATGCTCGAACACACTGTCCTTTCCTCCCTCAGATAGGGCTTTAAATTGTCTGAAACGCGGCGGCCATCAAGTGTGAATGGTTGTTTAAACAGACAGAGTCCGGTGGCGGTTGGGGGCCCTGCAGGATTAAATGAGCCGACTCCTTAAATCCTGGTCTTCAGCTATTCCCTCTGCTAACTGGCCATTATGATATGAACAGCGCGTCATTGAAGGTGGAGGCTTGCTTTATGAAGTGTAATCCAGATTATTTTACCTTGAAATGAGGTTGAGCAAATCCTCTTAATTTATTCTGTAGTACTTTATCTAATGTTTGGTTCATCATATAAGATTTTACCATAACCTTAATGCAACCTTAATGAACTATTTATCAAGATTATTCATGTATATATATATATATATATTGCAATGTGCCTCATCAAAATGTCTAATGCTTCAAATGTGCCTCTGTTGCTTAGAAAACATTCACTGTATTTTCTTTGTATAATGTTATTTCATTACAAAATGTTGTTCTTGAATTATCCAGATATGCCAGTATCTGGGTAATTCATCTCTCCATCGCTGCTACTTCCTGCAGCCCTAACAAAGAATGACTATTTCTCTTAATCTAAGGAAATTATGGGAAACCATGAGGCATTTCTGCAGTACATATCTGATCAAAAGATTTTTTAAGATTTTCTTTTTTTTTTTTTGGCATTTTACGCCTATATTAGATAGCGATAATAAAGAGAGATGGGAAAGGCGGGGGAGAGAGAAGGGGATTACATGCAGCAAAGGGCCCGGGCCGGACTCGAACCCAGGTTGCTGCGGTAAGGACTCAGCCTTATGTGGTACCACGCTACCAGGTGAGCCACCGGGGCGCCCCTAATGTGTTTTGCTACAACTATTTCAGCTCTCTCGATCATACCGATTTTCAAAGTCAAACTCAACCCATCATCTGATTTCAACAATTATCTTATATGTTGTACCTTTTTAACACCGAGACCAGTAAAACAGTCACTTCAGGTCATTTCTTTATCTGTGTATATTTCTCTGTATATATGTAGTGAGAGAGTGAAGGATAGATAGATAGATAGATAGATAGATAGATAGATAGATAGATAGATAGATAGATAGATAGATAGATAGATAGATAGATAGATAGATAGATAGATAGATCATCCACAAGTGTGCCCACATTGAGTTGTCCTTGGCACATGGGGAAGCTTATGCTTACAAGGATGTGAGTGACAAGTGTGCCAGATCACATATTGGAATATCTAGGTTTGTCTAGGTTGTTGAGAAACATCAGGTGTCTGAAAATAGACTCTGAATTCATTTCTGCCTCCTTGCTTAGCTACTGATGTGTTTTTGCCTTCCAGTCAAACTAACACCGACTGCCAAATATGACCCAGTGTCACAGAAGAAGGTGTAGGTATACAACTCATTTGCAGTTTCCAAAATACATGAATTTGGCTAGTTTTACAGGATCAGACATAACAGCACCGCTTTGTGAAGAGAATACTGTATGTGTATGTACTCAAATACATCTGGCCTCACAAATCCATAAGTCAATTTATCAAATCAAGTTGTGTCACATATATGTGATGCATTTCAATGTATAGATGAGGGAAAAAAGGGAGGAACCCCCCCACTCCAAAAAAAAAGCTCCCAGCAGATGTCCTTAGTCATGTACTCATTCATTGTTATGTTGGCAATCAATTTATTTTGGTTTCGCAAATAACGTTGTATATGATATTTTGTGTGGGAGACTGAGGTGGACAAATAAGACTGAAATGGCAAATGCTTGCCGCCATCTCCCACAGCTAGCCTTACTCGCTGTCACGCCACCAGATATATGGTATATATGAAATATAGAGATATATGTGAAATCAAATAACAGTGGAGTTTACACTGTCATGTTACCTACAGTAAGAATTGGCAGGTTAAATGACTAACTGAAATTCTCTGACCAAATCTTCCTAAGGATGTCACACACTCGGATACGGGACTAATGATGAGCTCTTGCAAAGATCAGAACAAAAACATGAATTGGACTTCTCTTATTGAATGTAACACTGGCTTTACTGTGGCATCTTATGGAGATTTGTCAGTACAGCAAAACAGTCTTGGAAAACAAACTCCAAAAGTCAATTGAACTCATCAATGTCACCTTTTGATGGGCGGCCCCCCAAAGATCGATCACCGCTGACAAGGGTCCTCCCTCAAGACTCAGGTTCAGAGCTTTATGTCTTTCCTGCTAACTTGTGACGGTGACTGATTACATTTCATGTAAAGTACGAGTTGTTTCCTGCATTAACCATAAAAATAAGGCATTGGACACCTGACATTTACATATGTATATTTTACAGTTTGAGAATACTGTGTTCTGTCTACGAGTCCCAATTGATCTACTAACCAAGTCAAATTCCCTGTATATGGAAAATTGTCACATAAAACAGTTTAAAAAAAGTCATAAATAGCTACTTATTATCCATTTATTGGACTACTTTTGGATGAATTGGGTTGACAATAATGAATATGCCCCCCCCCGATCCCATATTCAGCATTGGCAGGTATGGTTTGATATGGTATTTCAAACTAAATCCTCAACCTTTTTTTTTTTTACCTGCTTTCTTCAGATAATCTCAACAAAAAGCTAACATAGAAAACTACTGGATAGCATGTCCTTGACAAGGAAAAAAACACGAAGTTAAAGTGATGTACCTTTAGGAATAAGACAAAACCTTCAAATTATAGTAAAACAAGATGACGTCAAAACCTAGTATATGGCTGGACCATGATGTTCGAAATTGTGGCCAGTTGTTGGTAGTGTTTATAATGTGAATTTCTGGATATGAAATATTCATCTGCAATTTTCTGTAGTGGTCCTGGTAATATCCATCCATTATCCTAACCGCTTATCCTGCTGTCAGGGTCGCGGGTATGCTGGAGCCTATCCCAGCAGTCATTGGGTAGCAGGCGGGGAGACACCCTGGACAGGCTGCCAGGCCATCATAGGGCCGGTCCCAGTAATATTTGTTTTTAAAATGTACTGAAGTAGCATATCACATGACATGGTTAAGCTACGTTAGAGTAAAAAAAAAGAAGTTATAAATGCAGTTGCAAGAACAATACTTTCCACTCATATCTTGGGATGTTTGATTTGAAAGAGAACTTAATTGCAGTGATAGCTGTTTTGGGTGGCACGGTTGCGCAGTGGTTAGCGCGGTCACCTCACAGCAAGAAGGTCCTGGGTTCGAGCCCCGGGGTAGTCCAATCTTGGGGGTCATCCCGGGTCGTCCTCTGTGTGGAGTTTGCATGTCCTCCCCGTGTCTGTGTGGGTTTCCTCCGGGGGCTCCGGTTTCCTCCCACAGTCCAAAGACATGCAGCTCAGGTGAATCGGCCGTACCAAATTGTCCGTGTGTGTGTGAATTGATTGGACTTTCTTGCAATGAGGCTAATTTGCATAGAAAGGCACAAATTTTGCACCAAACGTATGCGTATTATCTAATTTAAATACGTGCAGATATCACCGGAGCCCTGAGATGCTTGGCAGCGCAGTTAGGGGTGCATTTCATCTTGTGCGGGTGCTTTGAGAATTACACGGTTTCTTTTTGTCTTATTTGTGCAGGTTCATCAGCCGCAAAAGCTGCGCAATACTTTTCTGAAGTTGCCTATGGGTGTTTTGTCAGAGTGATTGTTATTGCGGTGTTTTAACTGCACTCTCCCTTGTGCATCTCGGCGCTCCGCCGACCAAGTGTGTAACTTCAGTGACCTTGTTTGTCACCTGATCCAGCGGCCCAATCATGTCAAACATGATCACTCAGTCAGTCACTTGAAACATGTTTTATCCTTCTGCGTATAATCTTTGCAGAACCTACGCCATTGTGACTACGTCGTTGTGAGCGTTCATGCTTGTGCGCTGGCCTGTGTGGCTCTGCAATTACACCACCAAAATGCTAGTTGGAGTTGGGGTTTCTCATAGGCATTAAGAAGAAATTTCTACACGCACTTCAAACAATGGCGACGGAAGTTAAGCACATCCTGTTGGAGTTGGAGCTAATAAATGTTGAACAAAAGTTACTTTTACTGAAATTCATGCAGCACAGAAAAGAGAGAAGACGTTGCAGGAGATGGAGTGTATGACCATTGAACCGACTGAGGCAGGTTCAGGGTGAATTTTCTGTGCTTGTCTGGCCACTGAGAGACGTAGATGAGGAAATGTGTAGGAGGAAATGTGACGCTACCAAGAGGACAAACCACAGTTGTAGCAGTCTGCGTCGCTGCGATGTGTAGTTACATTTCTGGGGAGGTGCACGTCATACGGCATAGTCTACGGCGTAGGGTACGTGGCTAGCCTACATACAAACGCCGTACCTACAGCATAGACTCTACGCAGAAAGGTCGCTCAATCAGTCAGGATCCAGCCAAAAATCAGCTGTGGTAAGACAAACTAGTTTGAAATGACTTTCTTTGTTTATCTTTTTTTTTTTAAAAGCCCATCAACATTTCTTTGGCATTGATAAAAATCCTCTTACAGGAAATATGAAAGGAGCTGCCACAGCTTTCCAATGTCATCTGTTGATGCTGGCGTCCTCGACAAATGACAGGAGTTAATCGTAGAGTGAAAGGGGGAGGCTAGCTGTTCAGCCGGGTAGAGAAATACGAAAAATACACTTTGCATGTTTTAAGGACACCTGGTTGGCGAGTCTTTCAGTGTCATCCAGCTCTATGACAGCCTGAACATCATCAGTGCCATTCGCTCAATCCACCGGCACACGCGTGCGGAGTCATTAAACGGTGCTCGCCAAGGTGAACCCGTCAACCCGCGGCTGTCGTGTCACATATCCTGAAACGGAGACGAGGTGTTAATGCGACCGTCAAATTTGAAGCTCAGTGTTATTTGTTTGTGGGTCCTGGCTCGTCCTCTGTCAATCATTTCCCCTTTCCCTCGAATACAGGCTATCTCCATTTCATCCTTCTATGCCCTCTCTGGTGCTGGCTTTCCTGATGGGGCGAATCACACAGGCATTTGTTATCCTGATGGGAGACAAATGAACCAATAATGTCTCACAGATGTGCGATAAATCAAATCATCTAAATTGCTGCCTTGATGTAAAGCGTGGTGCCTGGTATAAAGCTTGCTGACTGCTTTTTCACTCCGGCGTTCACTTCACACCCGGTGTGTTTTGGGATAACTCCACAGAGTTGTGTGACTTCGACTTTGGCCATCATAAATACCAAGATGCGGTGCTAAAAAGGAAATAGACTTGGCTTCACTTCACAGCCGTCTTGCTCTCTGATCCCTACACCCTGTAAAATTATCATCTCCAATAAACCCAACGCCTGCCAAGCAACTGACAGCCAAAGCCCCGGCCTGCCAAGCCGAGAACATGAAATCATCATCCTGCCCATTTACTTCTTATCGCCGTAGCAGCGCCTCCTATACGTACTGTAATGACTTCAACTCCCTTCCGGCTGGGTCGGTTAAAGACAGTGTCATACTATTACTCCAGATCTTTTGATATCAAACACTAGGATATCTTTGATGAAATATGGATTTTGAGATGTATTGACTGGTTCGTATGGGACTGAGCTGCTGATTCAGTGAGTCATAGACTACCTGCTGTTTAGAGGTCTGTGATGAAGCTATGCTTCTATCTGCTCAAAGTGTCCATCACTATGACCCACCACTGTGCTGGCTTAGCATGGGACAAGACAGTCTCTGCAGGAGGCATGCACACTGTGGAAGTATATATTTTTTTACCGCTGTTATGATCAAGGGCTTTCCTTCAGATGGGAAGGCACCAAGTTCTGAGTACCTCTTTACATAGGTTCTTACTTAATTTAAGCCTTATTGAGTTGTCTGTCACTTGATAATTACTCCCAGGATGATTATTCCTCTCCCACCCGGTGAGACTAATGCCTTTTCTATGCGCCGACTACTCTAGTTTATGCAAAGAACACCGGTCTATGTCTCAGGCCAAATATAAAGATATTCAATGTTAAACTATTTACATTGTTTTGACCTTGTTGTTGTAGCCAGTAATTCTATCATGGCATTGTGGATGAAATTGATACAACCCTGTGAATTTAAACCACATCCTATGCATATTGCTCTTCACTGTATAAAAGGAATTGCTGTTTTACATTCGGGGAGCCAGTCCATCAGAACTACTGTACATCGCTGGTCTCCCTTGCCCGTAATTGCAATATTAAAGCAAACTGAACTTTTTGCTCTTCAAGTGCCGACGTTGAGAATTTATTTTGCCATAGGAAAATTCTCCCATAACAGTGACGACTTGGGATCCAAAAACGATCCTAGCATCTGTCACATATACTGGTCCTATTGCCAAATCCAGCACCAACCTCAACTGCACCTTTAGCCGAGTTATACTGGGACTGTTACTAGGGTTGCCGCAGTATATTCAGTATTAGCGTAGCATACGTCTTGCAGTCAACACAATTATTGTATTTTGTCCATTATTTGAAGAGGAGATAAATATGAATGAATATAAATGAAGCATAAATGAGTATAAATGAATTTCAATATTATAAAATGAATTCTCTATGTAATTTAGTGTTAATCACCATCAGTGAGAGTAAAATAGTTTGTATCAGAAGAAACAGGCTATAGTACCCCAACCTCCTCTTCTTGTTTGTCATCCTGGTGGTCTGCATCTGACACAAGTTCGATGTCCATGTCGCTAGTTCTAGCTAAACCGGTGGCAGCACCGTCAGGGATATTAGGCCTACTGCTGACATTACCGGCTGCAGCTTGTTTTGAAAACAAATGTGTTAATTAGCAAATTTTTCACCCTCAACCAGCAGAGCTTTCTTTGCTTTTTCTCTCTTCTGTTCGTTTGGTATCCCGTCTAATTTTATTTAAAAAATTCCACTTTAGCTAGAACTAGTCAGACTTCTGTCATGTGTTTTGTCACATAGGCATAGCCTATGTATAACCAACATTTGCGCTACACTGTGTTGCAACAAGGAGATTCATGGGAAATATGTTAATTCATTATATGTCCATTCATCCATTTTCCAAGCCGCTTATCCTAAACAGGGTCGCGGGGTGCTGGAGCCTATCCCAGCAGTCATTGGGTGGAAAGTGGGGAAACACCCTGGACACGTCACCTGTGTGTCACAGGGCAGACACATTCACACCTAGGGACAATTTAGTAGGTCCAATTCACCTGACCAGCATGTCTTTGGACTGTGGGAGGAAACTGGAGCACCCAGAGGAAACCCACGCAGACACGGGGAGAACATGCAAACTCCACACAGAGGATGACCTGGGATGACCCCCAAGGTTGGACAACCCCGGGGTTCTAACCCAGGACCTTCTTGCTGTGAGGCGACCGTGCTAACCACTGCACCACCGTGCCATCTCATTATATATCAACAAAGACAATATATACATTTTCTTTTTTTTTCATATTTTATTTTTATTTTCCCCCCACTCGAACAATTTATTCTGAGTGGCCCAAATGGCCAATGTGTCAGACGTGATCCTTTTGGCATTTGCTCAAATTCCAGATGGCCAGTCCATCACTAGGCATGCAAGACAATTTCCTTTTCATTCATTTGCATTAGTTTGCATAACTGGAAGAGTCCCTTGCATCCGTCTCAACTGCTTTTAGCACTTTAACTTACTTTTACTCAGCATTAAATCTCGGTGCAAACTGAATAGGGCCAAACTGAGCTGTCATCACTCAATTTTGTGGACATAATAAAGCTTAGGATGGCACAAGGTATTGCAAAATAATGATAACATATAATGCAATAAAGTGCCACATGTTCGACAGTTTTTTAAATGTATTTGCTACGTTACAGTGACTAATGAGGCAATTACAAAGTTGTCCAACAGTTTATGACACAAAGCAAGAGTAATGATGATTTCCTTGAAGTGAAGTCAGATGTGTTTGTATAGAACTACATCGCAATTTAGTCCCAGAAGGCTTTAAAGTCACAACTCTATTCTGTGCAGTGTACAAAACCCTCCTATCCTTATATATAAAAATACCCTTGATTCTAATGAGTAAAAACTCCACAGATAAAAAAGGAAGAGCAACAGAGGAGGAATCCCTCTTTCAGGATGAATAGACATGCAGTAGTAACAGACACGTCATAACAGATTTAAAATAACCACTCAATGACGCACTTAATACATAACTTATAAAAAAATGCAGAATATCTACAATTATTTCTTAAGTCATAGCTAAATAAGGAAAACCTAATCATTTTATAATGAAGTTATAGCACAACAATGCTAAATATATTTTTTTTAAATGTATTTATATATATTCAGTATTGTTCTGCTGTAACTTCATTATAAAATGATTACGTTTTGCTTATATGATTTTTTTTTCTCTTGGAAGAGTCACGTATCCTCCCCAGTAGAACATCAACATATTGAAAATAAAAATAATGATAATAATGATAGAAAATATATTGATGTATCCATTATTATTACTGTGTAATAATAATCATCATCATCGTAATATCATATTGTCATATTATTGTCATTAACATTAATAACACCAACAACAACCACCCAGAAAGTTGAATCAGGACACGTTTACTGAGAGATACGTTTCATCAGGAATCAGGAACAATTTATTGTCCTTTCTTTCATGTACTTGCATACACAAAAGAAACAAAATTCCCTTTCTCCCAGCTCACAGCAGTGCGACAACAGACAAAAACACACATCCAAAATTCCCAAACCAACACCACCAAAAACATACAAAAACAGGGAGAACAAAGCAAATTAAAAAAAAAAAAGCACAAACAGTTAACAACACAGTCCACTCAGTGCAACACAGTCCAAAACATTTTACTGTCCAGAGAGCGAACACCAGCTAGGATGACTGTCAGAACTACCGGTCTGCATGGGCTAGCAGTTAGCTTATCCTGCCCCACTTCCATGTCCTGTCAGACTGCCCTCGGTGTTACCTCCTCAGTCACAGCTCCAGGCAGGGCCGTGGTCCCTGGGCCCACAAGATGCAGCAGACCAAGCTCTCCCAGCTGATCCGGCGCCAGCTCTCCCAGCCATCAAACGAAGACAAAACAAACTTAGACGTGGACAAAGACACTGCATGGACGGTACTGGGTGAGGCTGCTGCAAACGCAAGTTCACGCCGCCATCTTCCCACACCGGAAGCGGAAGATCATCAGTCATCCAAGTGACCTCTTCAGTCTCAACTGACTGCAGGTATCCCCACCCCTTATAAACAATACAGTGGCATAATGACCGAAACCAACGATCAGTTTCATATGCAGACTGCTGTGACCATTAACTAGACTTTCAACGGCCATGTGTAAGACTGGGGAATGGTTGCAGTCGCAGCATTGTAAGAAGGTGACAGATGTGCTGTACTCTGTCTGTTTCTATTTTCTTGTTGTATCTTGTTAGTTTTTTTTTTCTCACTAGAGCGTGAGTGTCTAACAGAACCCAAATTCCCCTCGGGGATGAATAAAGGATTCTGGTTCTGATTGATATACTTGGAATGTGTCTTCCATCTCCGCATGCCTGTCTTTGTCTTGTGCTCTTTCTTTTGCTCAGAATCACAAGCAGACATGCTTTTTTCTATACTTGTGAGGGCCATCGGTGGCTAAATTCATTCCCTGTAACCCCTTACCCTAACCTTAACCTAATCCTAATCCTAACCTTAACCCTAAACCCAAATCCTGTCCCTAAAATAGACCCTTAAAGAAGTGACGACCTAACTCTTATGGTTAAAAGCGCAACTTGGTCCTCAGGAATGAAGCTGAACAAGAAAACACATGCACACACACATACACACAAATGGACCATTCATTTCTCATAGTTTATTCTCCTTCCCTCCCCTCCATATAACACCTAAACTCATTTGCTCAAGGCTTTTGTAAGTGGTTCTGGCCATCCATGCAGTTCTGCCATAGAGATTTATGGGTCCCGTTTCTGTAACCATAGAATGGGGATGAAATTGGACACATTTATACACACACACACACCAGAGTGAGACAGAATGAAAGAAACATCTCATTCACACCAGAAAACTGTGTGGACATGGAGTCACACCCTGATATACACACACTTCGTCTCATTTCATCTAGTGGGTGTTTGAGGAGAAATGCTACCGTGCTGCCTTGGAGCTCTGTTTTGCTAGCTTGTGCCTGAGATGACGCTAGCGCCCGAGACCTCCCCGCCAGTGATTCATGGCTTTAATCACTCCTCTTCTTCGGCCTCTTGCCAGCCGTGGCAGAGTTCTGGCACATCCCCGCTCCTGCAAAGCTCCTCGCATCATTTGTCCAGTTTAGGTCACCACTGTGCTCCAATATGTAGGCAATTAGATTTCTGATAGACTGTGTTGTCCATCTAAAATGGAGCACTGCTGACACAGGGGTGCTGTTTCAGCTTTGAAAACTGGCCAGCTCCATATCACTTGTGGCAAGCGTTTAAGTTTGGCGGACAAGTCGGTGAGAGCTCGGGCTGTGACCGTATCATAATCATACATGATTACAACTTGAGTGTCACAATTTTGGGGTATATCATGGAAAGTATTACACCAAGCTTACAGCTCAATTGGTTTATGGCATGGCCCTGTGCTGATTTTTATGCCATTTTAATAGAAAAACAAAACAAAAAAAATGCGAGTGAATATGGTTCCCTCCGGGTAAATGTATGTTTAAACCACTGATTGTATTTGTGTAGACAACACAATGTGCAAACCTACACTCAATAATTGAGAGTAATAATAATCATAAAGCAGAATAGTCAAATGAGTAGCAGCCCAGGTCCAGGTTTACACCATTTGAATTGGATTACTTAGACGCTTTAGTCGAGTAATGACTGAAAAAAAAAATTTCTCTCCCCTGAATGGAAAAGCTTTTGCTGCGCGATTTACTATCACAGTTTTCTATCAAGTTTACGATAATGCTACAGCAGGGAGTCCCAGAAAGCTGAATCAGTTCATCTGGACACAAACGTTAATGAGCATGCATCAAGACCTACAGAGAGGAGATCCTTTTTTAAGCAGTGGTGTTCAGCCACAGACAGTAATATATATATATATATAGACACAGACATTTTAAAGATTCTTTTTTTTATTTTTTATTTCTGATTTTCCCCTTTTTCTCTGAATTTAGTGGCCAATTGATCCCTATTTTAGCTCAAACACCCGCCCTCGTACTGCATGCGTTCGCCAACTGCATCTCTGGCCGGCTGGCAGTCTCTAAGGAGACGCCTCGAATCCAGGCTGAACCGCTGCTTTTTCCGACACACCCAGAGACGCATTCATGTGATAAACACAAGCCGACTCCGCCCCCCTCCCGAAGACAGCGTTGCCAATTATTGCTGCTTCGTCGAGTCCGGCCATAGTCGGATCTGATGAGACCGGGGCGCGAACCCCCGGTCCCCAGTGGGCAACTGCATCGACACAAAGCCGATGCTTAGACCGCTACACCACTAAAGATTCATTTTTGTGTCTTTTAACTTCTGCTTTCAGTTATTGTCGTTTTCCTACCATGTTACTTTCTGCAACGCAGCCGACAGGAGATTACCAGCAGGAGTCCGTCTGACCCGGCACAGCTGAGCAAACACCGAGAGGGAATTTAGAAATAAAAACCATGGTAAGGTTTTAAAATGGCCACTGGCATCCAGTAGGATAGACTGCTTTAGCATCATGTGGTATCATGTACACAAACACCATGACTGCAACTGCAGTAGCCTCAAAATCACTACTCTGTTATTTAAATAGGATTTTGTTTTTCCTTCACCAAGGAAAGAACGTTTCAGATTCCAGCTTTGCGATGTTTCAGAGACAAATTAATAATACAAAAGCAAACAGATTAGATTGCACATTATTGATCTCAGGGAAAGTTTGATGCTCATTTAAAATGAAAGATTGTGATGATGGTTAAAAAATAAAGTCTTATACTTAACCGGTCTGGAAAATTGATCATGCACTGTCCAAGACCGAGTCAAGTCTGAGTCCCGTGAAGTCCAAAACGAGGCCAAGGGACTGAGTCCATACTTCGGTACCCCTTCTGCCTGAGATATGTCCGTTACCTCAGTTATATTATATTGACTGGGCTGATTCATTGTACTGCAGGGCTTTATATCATCTCAGATATCATCTCAAAGTTCAGTCTCATTATAGAGACTCAACCTTTCCTGATTTTCCTTCCAATATTTCTTCCCAAACCTAGCAAGTAAATCATGTGATGCTCACTGATGTGACTGTGCATTTGCATGCACATCCTCCTCTGCCTGGAAAGGGCTGTTGGAACATGAAGAGGCTCACAAGAAACTGATGATATCGAGCCCCAATGGACGTCTCTGATGCACAAGTCTTGCAGCAGTGCTTGCAAAGTAATGTCTGCAGCAGACACTCTGGGGTGTACATGGTGAGTGACGCGGGTGTTTGGCTGCCTGTCGGGAATCAGCTCCCACTAAGGGGAGCCAACAGGCCCAACCCAAGACTGGCAGCTCCAGAGTTCAACTCCTGATTTTCTTAAGCTTGAGAGTTTGTTTACTGACTTGGCAGGATTTGCCACGTCGCTCGTTAAAGGTATTGCAGCCACAGGCAAGTGTATACTGTACTGTATCTGTACTGTTCCCGCGCTCAAAACTGCTCATAAAAGATGCATTTTGTCTTTTCTTTGCATGGTGGGGTGTAGCAGTCCCCCCATGATAAGCTGTGGTTTCCCTTGGCCTGTGGCAAGCAGTCTGCTGACCAATGAATTCAGCCTGATTCTACCACACCATGACTGGCTGATGAGAGTTTGGAGTCATTGTGTGCAGCCTCCGTTCAGCCTTTTCTTGATATGAAAGAAACAAATCCCCCCCCCCCCCCCGGTTGAAGACAGCAGCTAATCTCCTTCTGCTTTCGACTAATTCACATTGACTGGCCGGAGTAGAGAATGAATTAGATCTCTGACTGAGAATAAAGTGGAGGTAGGGGAACTGGGGATGTCTCTCTCTATCTCTGCTTTTCTATGAATCTCTCTCTCTCTATCCGTCTGTGTGGACTCAGTCTCCAGCTCTCCTTTTCTGCTTTGTTTTTCAATGCCATTTCCTGGCAGGAAGTCTCCATGATGTTGCCGCTGCTGCAGGATATGATGAGGAGGTGTTTGGAACATTTGCAGCTCGACGTGGGATTGAAATTGGCGGTGCGTGTGTGTGTGTGTGTGTGTGTGTGCGTGTGTGTGCGCGTGTGTGCGTGCGTGCATGTAAAGCTCCTGTAACCTTGAATTTAAGAGTACAGTTTCAGACTTGCATGAATTCATTCATTCACAAATGCATTATAAACAGACAGTAAGGAGAGGGAGACAGGATGTGTGCTTTACTTGTGCCAGAATACACCTCCGCCTCAATTTTGTATTGAGACAAACAAACAGACAGACAGACACACAGGGAGATCCCCACCCCACACACACACAAACAGACGGAGAGACAGAGAGGCACACACACAGAGAGACAGAGAGAGAGACACACACACACACACAGAGACAGGCAGACAAACAGACAGACAGAGAGAGAGACACACACACACACACACACACACAGCCATATGCACACAGACAGACAGACAGACAGACAGACAGACAGACAGACAGACAGGGGGAATGGTTGTTTAGATCCCAGTCAGGGGATCAGTCTGTCTATAGGAAGATGTCTTGAGGCACCTGTCACCTCTGTGCGGCTCATCCTCATCCTTCTGTCATAGAAGAAGACCGCGGGTCTGTCAGTCATAGTGTTGGGGTAAGAGCCCTCAGTGGCCCCGTCGGCCCTTCTGCCTCCGGTGGTCCTCATAACAGATGATACACAGGTGACTGCTCCTTTTTACTGGGAGGGCCACAAGCTGTCAAAACTGTCTGCCAAAGAGCAGTGTTTGTCTGAAGAAATATTCAATATCTCTGTGTTTGCGGAGCGGCGTTGGAGGTGTCGAATGGTTTTACGGACATTTTTAGCCAGTCATTGTCACTATGTGTGGTTTCTACATGCTTTAAGAAAATCCTTATTGTGCCTGTACCCCAAAAAAAATCACCCGTATCCTGTCTTAATGACTACAAACCTGTTGCTTTGACCTCAGTAACAATGAAATGCTTTGAAAAATGAGTTAAGACATGCATAAATCTCAACTCTCCTGCCAACCTTGATCCGCTACACTTTGCTTATCGAATAGCGTGATCCTCCCACGTGCTACGCCCCTCTGGTGAAACTCCTCACTGTCAGGTGAAAAGAAGCAGCTGGCAACTCCACATGTATCGGAGGAGGCATGCGGTAGTCTGCAGCCCTCCCCGGATCGGCAGAGGGGATGGAGCAGCGACCTGGACGGCTCGGAAGACTGGGGTAATTGGCTAAGTACAATTGGGGAGAAAAAGGGGGGGGGAACAGATCTGTGGGAGATACCGTGTGACTGTGCTGAAACACCATGAAGGAGAAAACACCTGTGTCAGAATGTTGTGTATTGACTATAACTGCATTTAATACCATTGTACCATCTAAAGTGGAGTTAAAGTGTAGGGACCTTGGTCTTTGAAATTGCTTCTGTAAGTGGTTCTATGACTTTCTGACAGGCAGACCTCAGACGGCGAGAGCAGGTACCAGCTACTCATCCACCGTAGTCATCAGCACAGGGTAGTAAAAACGGCTTCAGACGTCATAGGAGCAGCACTGCCACAGCTTCAGGACATGTACACCACCTGTTGCAGAAGGAAGGCCCTGCCTAGGATGGAGGACGCCATCCACCCAGCACATGGTCTGTTCTCCCTGCTTCCCTCAGGACGACGCTTACTGAGCATCAGAGCGCCGACCAGCCGCCTCAAAGACAGAATAATGAACAGTAGGCGCCTTACATAACTTTCATTGATTTACTAGTTTGTGGGATTTCTGATTTCTTATGTATTTTTGTTATTATTTAATGTTTCCTTATATATACTATATATATATATGTATATATGTATATATATGTATATAGTTTTGAGAGCTGGGACAGCCAGGGCACATGCATTTCATCGTATTTGAAGGTACATGGTACTTTTTATATGTATATGATAATAAAGTGTAACTTGAACTTGGTGTGTGTGTGTGTGCGCACCTCTGCCGTCATATCTCACACCCTTTGTCTATCATTTCCAAGGAGAATATAATGAACCCTACTCCTCTGTCCCACCTCTGACACACAGGTTTGAATCTCCGACCATGACAACAAGCTCAACTCCATCATACCATCAATGGCACAGTGCAGCATCAGGACCCTATATGTCACAGGTAACACTTTCTGAGTAGCTGTAGATAGGGTTTAAAGCATCTTTAGGTAGTTGTTTGGTTGTTACATTTTATCATTACTTTGTTTTGATCACGCAGTGTCATGGATATGGGAGAGTGAGAAATGAGCTGTTCAGATACGTTCCCTAGCAACACTGTGTTGACCATGTGATTGCGTCTGGCGTGATCTCCCACAAAAACGAGAAGGATTGCTTTACAATGGATCTCATAGAGGTGGATAGACTAAATATTGTTCCCCTCAATGCATATTTCACCTTTAGATAAAAAAAAAATGCTTCACAGCCTCAATGTCAGTGCAACAGAGATTTGCTGAAACACATTTTTCACGTGCACAGATTGTCAGTGAACGTGTGAATTTTGCCACTTACGAAGGGCAAACTACTAATGTGTGAAGTTGGTTTGCCGGGAGAGAGGAGTTATGAGAAGAAAGAGGGAAGCAGAGTGAGGGGGGACTGGATGTGTGTGGGGGGGGGGGTGTTGTATCAAAATTGCTCACCTTTCTAAAGTTGCCTACAACAGCTTTAAAGGGAGATCTGATTGTGTTTGTGCAGGCACTACTGCTGCTGAGCCTTGTAGTAGATTGAAGCAAAAAAAGTCCTCATGGTTTTCTATATTGATGGAGAAATCAGCATTGTCCTGCTCACAGTCTCTCCCACAGCACCTACACATACCAGAATGCATTTCTACGGGTGTCCGGGCAGCACAGCGGTCTATTCTGTTGCCTACCAACACGGGGATTGGTGGTTCGAATCCCCGTGTTACCGCCGGCTTGGTTCGGGCGTCCCTACAGACACGATTGGCTGTGTCTGTGGGAGGGAAGCCGGATGTGGGTTATGTGTCCTGGTCGCTGCACTAGCGCCTCTTCTGGTCCGTCGGGTCAGCTGTTCTGGGGACAGGGGGAACTGTGGGGAATTGTGTGATCCTCCCATGTTCTACGTCCCCCTGGCAAAACTCCTCACTGTCAGGTGAAAAGAAGTAGTCTGCAGCCCTCCCTGGATTGCCAGAGTGGTTGGAGCAGCAACCAGGATGGCTCAGAGAGTGGGGTAATTGGCCAAATGCAACTGGGGAGAAAAAAAGGGGGGGAACCCACCCCCCCCCCCAAAAAAAGATTGCATTGCTGCGCGCTAGCTTCTGCATCGTCAGTCATAAAATCCTCTGTGCAGGTGTTGTGGGACATCATTTACATAATCGCAAACAGCTTAGCTGAGAGAATGAGGATGTTTTGCGGTTTGAACAGCGTGTTTAGAGTGCATTAGAGCAGTGTTTCCCAACCCAGTCCTCAAGGACCCCCTATCCTGCAGATTTTCATTGTAACCCTGCATAGGTAGCCCTGCTTGCACTTACTCAACCAATCATCTCACAGCACTTAATTATGCAAGGTGTGCAACATCTGACATAATTCATTGCTGATTGGTTGAATAACTACAAACAGGTACCTAGTCAGGGCTACAAAGAAAATCTGCAGGATAGGGGGTCCTTGAGGACTGGGTTGGGAAACACTGCATTAGAGTATTAGAAACCCTGCTAGGCTGTATTTAGTTTTTCTTGCCACCGAACGACGTCACCATGCGTCACTTGACAGCCAGAAAAACAAACTTGGTTTCACTTCTGCTCCAGAGGTACAGAAACGATCAGAAACTACTGCAGGTGTTTTTATGAGCCATCCCTGTTACAGATAAACAGAGATAAGGCTCCTACCTCCGGGCTGGCCAACAGAGGCGTTGGAGGAGTCTGTGGTCCAGGGGGCACCTGTAGTCAGCTTACGGGTGTGTGGACGGGATGTGTACGTGGGTTCATAGGTTCGGGTGAGGGAGCAGCGGAGGCAGGTCGCTGGGTCGGAGTAAGAGTGGAGTGAGGTGCGAGCCATCTATGTGGAGGAGGGGCAGGTGATGACATCTTGCCAGCATTGCTCCTACCCCTGCTTGCACCTTGACAGTGTATTGACATTTTTATTTCAATTATATTAGCTTAGTACACACACCCATCCACACAAACCACACTCCAAACAACACCCACGGCCAGATCAGGGCTGGCAAGTCACGAGGACTACGAGTGGTTTGGGTTTGATGAGCCTGGACAACTCACACCCCCACAACTCGCCATTTAAACCCCATTCATTACACGAGGGCACATTAAGCACCGGGACTGCTGGGTTGGGTGAGGCACAGTGGGTCGGTGTGGTTGGGCGGTTGGCCAGGGGGCAGCCAGGGGACCCCTGGCCAGGTGGATCTCTCTGACCCCAGTGCTGGGTGGTATCCTGCCTGCTGCTTTCTGGGGCCCCTAGGTGAAGGCTTGCCATCATGGGTGTGGGCTGTGGGGTGGTGGGCGGCTGGTGGACTTTGTCTTGCTGCTTGGCAGTTTTGGGATGGGCACCGCTGGGTTGTAGGGGGGGCCGCATGTCTGGCTGTCTACAGGTGCTGGTGGGACCCTGTTGGTCCCGGGGGGGGGGTTACTTTTGGGTGTGCTGGGCCTGTGGTATTCAGCTTGTGGATGGGTGCCTGGTGTGTGCGGCTGGATGCGGTGTAGCGGATCTCTCCCTTATGGTGGGCATGGATGGACATGGGGCCCCCCACTGCCCGCCTGCTGGGTCGGTGGTCCTGACAGTGCATCAGTCTGTTGATAGCAGGGCCCGGGCCGGCGGTCAGTACTTGCCATCCACAGCTCAGCTCCCGCCTTCTGCCTGTACCTGGGGTTCGGTAGCGGGGGTGCAGGCTTGGCTTTTGCTTTTGGGGACTGGTTTGTGCTCCTCGGAGGTCAAGTCAATTCGATTTTATTTGTTTAGCTCAATATCACAAACTACAAATTTGCCTCAAGGGGCAAATTTGGCGGGGGGGGGGTCCTGTGAACTCCTGGCCCCCTGTGGGCTCAATGATCCTTGGCCATGGGTGTCTGCACGATGGCAAGGCCCGTGGGTAACTGCAGAGCCTGTCTGCTACTTGGAGGCACTATGATAAGTCATGGATCTCAGACACGAGAATTAATTCGGATGAATCCCATGCACTCACAGGTGGACACGGCACTTACACATTGTTAGCATCTGCCTCACACACTCCCTGGATTACATCCTTCATCTTAGTCCTTTCTCCCACTTTACCCCCCCCCCCGTCTTCTCCTTTATTACTATAACTGTGGTCCTAAATTGATGTCGATAAGATCAATTTAATTATGTTTTGTCAAACACTTTGTCAGCATCTATTTCTGTGTCTATGTCTTATCAGATTCATGCTGTCATTTTTCATTTTTAAGTTTCCCTTGTGTCAAAAAAAAAAGAGAGACAGAGATAAGGATGAAAATCTGTGAATGTTCCCTTTAATAAATGAGTAAGGGGGCACTTGACAGCTCTTACAACACACTTGTTAACATCAGCAGCGGCTTTAAAACGTCGGCTTTAAAACATTAATATCCATCTCACTATTGATATGAATTGTAATGTGTAATGTTGTATTTACTGGGGCATTGTTTGTTTGTTTTTTTTCTTTAATCTAAACTGAACCTCTAGCACTTAAAAAGATTTGCACTGACCCTAACAATTTAGGACCTTTTGTATAAGGCTAATTTTCAGGCTTGTAATACTATTATTACCAATTCATACATCACAGAAAGTTGAATCAGTTCATCTGGACACAGCATTTATGGAGAGAAACGTTTCATCACTCGTCTAAGTGACCTCCTCACTCTCAACTGACCGCAGGTATCCCCACCCTTATAAACAATACGGTGGCATAACTACCGAAAACCATTGACTAGAGTTACAATGGCCATGTGTACTATTCACAGAGGACTGGGGAATAGTTGCACATAGAGGCCATCTATGTGAAGAGGGAACAACCGTCCCTGATCCGGGGGGGGGGGGGGAGACTACATCTGTTGCCATCTTATAATGCTGTGATTGCAACCATTCCCAAATCCTCTGTGAATAGTACACATGGCCATTATACATTACACATTGTAACTCTAGTTAATGGTCACAGTAATTTGTATATGAAACCCATCGCTGGTTTCGGTCGCTATGCCACTGTATTGTTTATAAGGGTGGGGATACCTGCGGTCAGATGAGAGTGAAGAGGTCACTTAGATGAGTGATGAAACGTTTCTCTTCAACTTCCTGTGATTTCCTTACCTGGATTATTGAGCATGCATAAAGACCTTTGGGATGAATTGGAACATCAACTGCAAGCCAGGCCTTCCCCCCAACATCAGTGCCCCACCTCACTATAAGGCTCTTGTGGCTGAATGGGAGCGAATCCCAGCAGGCATAGTGGGTGTGACATTCGAGTATCCACATACTTTTGGCCATGTGGTGTACTTTCCTTGTACACCACATGGCCAAATTTTCCTTGGGAAATTCATATCTTCACCAAGATCTGTGCATTTTCTGTGGAGTTGCTGGAAAGGAGTTGAGCATTCTTCCATTATTCTTTTTTTTTGTGAGGCATAATTGAGCATCTGGTAGTTTTTGTATGTGTATGAGAATCATATGAATCTGTAAAATGATAAAATGAATTGCCACACCATCGGTCTGGGCAGCTGCACACTTGTAAAGACTGGCCAGATAAAAAGAAATTGAAAAATGAGATCTCATCTTTATATCCCCCATATTTCCTGTGTAGGCACAGATGGGTTGTGTTTAATGCCAATGTGAGGATTAGGCCATTTTCATTCTACTTCTCCAACCATGCGCTGGGGGAATAATATTTCACTTGGCTCGCTCAGAGTCAAATTAAAGTTTTCAAAACAATCTTGACTGATTAAAACTCCAATGTTCTTTTTTGTTGTTGTTGTTGTCTCAAAACCTTCGATCTAGGAGATAACAAGACCTGAAAATGTATTGTCATTTTACAGATGAGGCAGGTATTTATCGCAAATCTCTTACACTCCTGTTTTTTTCTGAAATTGCACGTTGTGATTAGTCTTAAAATAATTCATAATTTTGTTCTTCTTTCTCTCAAGTTTCGCAGAGTTTGAGAGACGGATTTCAGAATTCAGTGGATGGCATATTTCTCATAAGATGAAGTAAAGACTATTCTGAGCATGGCACCTTCATCTGGGAGCCTATTTTCTAGGCTGCTAGACTGTAATGGGCAAATATCAATACTGATTCTTTTCAGCTGAATTTTTAATTTATTTGTTTTGGTAAGTAATAGAATGGACGCAATAGACAGCATGCAGCATCCCATCTGTCCATTCAGATGTGGCAGCGATAGCAAGGAGAAAACGAACACATTCTTTAGAATAGAAGAATGAAATCCGGTGCGCTTGTTTTGTTTTGTTTTGCAGCCTGAGTAGACACACACTGAGAGTGGCACAGGAACGTCACAGGCTACACATAATAACTAACACGTCACACGATCGACGTTATTTATTTTTGAATCCTGTCCTTATTTTGTGTCCTATTTTAGGCCAAATTGCAGTGCAGCACATCCAGCTCTTGGTCAGAAAGACGGCAACACCAGCCCTCCAGCAAGGTTTTCAGAAAAGCCACTCCTGCAGTGCAATTTGACGATTCTGTGCAGATCCAAACAAAAAGCTGTGCTTTTGCTTTTAAAGGTAAAAGCCAAGATTTTCTCTATTAATTGAATGTTATGTTATCCATCTGGGGTCTGAACCATGGCATCAGGTTACATCATACTCACTGGCATCTTCACCATGGTTGGAGAAACTCTCCATATACTGCTGTTGACATGTTTGACCAGGTGGGATTAACACTGGTACAGTGGCAGACATGTTCCTTCTCAAACAGGAAACAGAATTGAAGCATGATGACAATGTGGCGATGCTTCTGTTGGACAGCTAATCTACCAATTCTACAATCAATATTAATGTACAACAGTGTTCCCATATAGCTTGCTTAGTGTAGTTTGTAATACATTAGACTGTGTTAGTTTTGATCTGAGGATGCCATTTTCATTAAGGTGGGAACCTTTTACTGGCGGTATCAAACCGTCCCATGTCTTTGCACAAGCACTGCAACCTATTTTCAGTGGGCGCTCCTTCATCATTGGTTTTTGGTCCTTTTTCTGAGCAGAAGAAGAGGGATGAAATGTGACCTCTCAGAAATCCTGAAGATAGCCAATTCAAGAAGCCAGATACTTTTGTTGGTTAACATGACCAGAGCCAGAGTGTAACCACTACCGTATTCCCGGACTATAAATCGCTGTTTTTTTACTCATCTGGCTGGTCCTGCGATTTACATTCCAAAGCGATTTATACAATGTAATTTTGTCGGATGAATACGCTGCATTTCAACTAAGGCCACTAGATGGCACTGTTTAATCTTGTGACTCAATTAACAATACTCTACTAGCTAGAGGACTGCATTGGGATTGGGATCCCACAGATCCCGCGTTACCCAACGCAAATCTCGCAGGAGCGGGCAGTTTTAACTTTGCTTTGGGCAGGAGCAGGTGGTCAAAAGATAAAATGTGGGTCCCAAGATTTAGCTAGCACTAACTAGAAGGATGGAGTCAACAAATGAAGTTGAGAAGAAGACCAAAGCAGGCCATTACAATAAAAAAGAAAAGCAAGGCAAGTCTGACATTTGGAAAATATTCTCAGTTGTTACTGACAAAGATGGAAACAAACTGGACTTTTTAAGTTGCGACAAATGTGCAAAAGTATCGATCCACAATGGGCACACATCTGGCACCTCTGGGTTGAGGCAACGACACACTTGCTCAGTTCTCCCCGGTCAAAGTTAGCTCTCTTTCAAAGATAAAGCACTTCTTCCTCCACATATTAAACACAATACTACTGATAAATGTGTCACACTTCGCCATAGAGACATTCGGTCGTGTGACTTTGTCACCGGGAATAGAAAACCGTTATTGTCTATGTAAAGAATTTAACACTGATCGGCGCATTAAAAGACCCAGAGAAATGAAACAAAATAAAACAACTTCTTCAAAACAAAGAGCTCCAGAGCTAAATAAATAAAAATAACAAAAATAGTAATAGAAAAAAAAAAGCCCCAGATGTATTCATCCGTCATTTTGATCATACATTGAAGCCCTCGAAAATAATATATCATTGATCAAAATCACAAGTATGTTTTGGGTCCTCTTGACACACATGAATTTTGTGTGTATGAGTGAGTGAGTGAGTAAGTGAGAGAGAGACAGAGAGAGTCATGCCAATCATCAATGCATCATCAAGAGTCATCAATGCAGTCATGCCAATAAAGCATCATTACTTTGAGCGAGAGAGAGAGAGAGAGAGAGTGAGAAAGAGAGAGAGAGAGAGCCACACAGGGCTTGTCATTGTAGGCATCTGGTGGTAGCTAGCTAGCTACTTCACCAAGGCAAGACTTGGAAGGCCATTAATATAAGAAGCTTTTTCAAAAAGAAAAAGGATGAAGGCAACATGGTGCAGGCGAGACTAAAGGAGGTGGTGGAAGAGTTATCTCCTGTTGCTGTAGCAGCAGATGAGTCAGGGTGTAACTGCCATGACTTTAATGGATACAATGAGAGAGAGAGCGAGAGAGAGATAACTTGAAAGAGCAACAAGCACAACGGAAGAAGGGGGTGAGGCCGTGAAGATAGATGTGATCAGATGGAGAGAGAACAGACTCCACTGATTACACTGCAGTAAGTAATAAACAGCAGTAGAATACTGATTGATGTACATCTGTTGCTGCACTGAATATCGGCCTGTAGCTGGCATCCGATAGTGTTGCTGTGTTGTGTGACTGTCAGCCCATATGGAATAATGAGCACTGATGACTATTTAGCCCCCATGGGATGGAATAGTTCATTGATGGTTTGCTTTTGTATAATCTGATATTGGTTGGTGTATTGAAATCATTGGTTAAGTCTATGTATAAAATAAATTGATGAATAACAGATGTTTATGATCTAATCATCACATCAAAAATGAGAGATGTGGTTAGATTTTAGTTGGCATATGCTGATTGCATCCTTTTTATGAGCAGCACAGGAGGGAGGAGAGGAGAACAGGAGGAGAGAGCAGAGGAGATGAGGAGTGTGACAGACAGATGAGACACCATAAGAGCTACTAGAGAGGTGAAGAAGAAGAGGGGGGGTATCAGATTGACAGATAAGACACAGTTAACACAGTTTGTCACAGTTCAAAAGGAGCCCTCGTCACACAACAGAAGCAGAAGATATGAGACCAGGTTTCAACACAGAACAAAGCGTCGACAACACAAAATCTAGCATATGAATGCTTCATCAACGTTGAGACTCTTATTTTTTCTTTGGGTTTTGCTCCTGCTGCTGAAAATAAAAATAATAATGACGTTGAATGAGAGCTCAGATTGCACTCGTTTTGTTCATTTTGATTTCATGTTGTGAAAGCCAGCCTACGCGCCTGACCAGAACATTTTGGCAGAGCACAGTGTCTCACATCTTATATTCATTTTACTCTGAAATAACTTGAAAATGGTGCAATCATCAGATGAAAATCTAAAGCTTTCTGAGCTGGACTAACAACCCCTCTGGCGCAAACGAACACATCTTGCACGAAATCTATTACATAAAATCACGTCTACAGGATAACAGATGAGAACAAACTCAAATTGCAGGTCCACATCAGTTGCTCTAAATGAATTTTTTTTATTTTGATTTCCCCCCCTCTTTCTCCCCAATTTTACCCGGCCAATTACCCCACTCTTCCGAGCCATCCCGGTCACTGCTCCACCCCCCTCTGCCGATCCGGGGAGGTCTGCAGACTACCACATGCCTCCTCCGATACACGTGGAGTTGCCAGCCGCTTCTTTTCACCTGACAGTGAGGAGTTTCGCCCGGGAGACATAGCACGTGGGAGTATCACGCTATTCCCCCCAGTTCCCCCTAACTACGAGCAAGTGCCCCGACGACCAGAGGAGGCGCTAGTGCAGCAACCAGAACACACATACCCACCGGCTTCCCACCCGCAGACACGGCTAACTGTGTCTGTAGGGACGCGCGACCAAGCCGGAGGTAACACGGGGATTCGATCTGCCAACCCCTATGTTGGTAGGCAACGGAATAGACCGCTACGCTACCCGGACGGCCACACCTGAATGGATTTAACAACTTAACAAAGCTAGCAAGGGCAATGCATACCTGAAGTTTCACCTCTTGCTGCAACTGGTTTAAGAGTACGGTTGAAGGAGTCATTTGTTCATTTACCTCAATCATCTGAACATGTGTTAAATAGAAAGCAAATTTACTGTCAAATTACCGTTATATTTCATCCTATAAATATAGGAGGAGGGAATAAAGGAGATAGACTGGAGATAGACTGGTTTGGTTTTCTGTCCGTTTTCTGGGTTTTCTCCCGCTGTATTCAAATAATACACAGCAGGGCTGCTGTGTAGTCACTCTCACATCGACCAGAGAGGAAGTGGCTCGTACTGCACCTTGTGACATTACCGTGTGTGTGTGTGTGTGTGTGTGTGTGTGTGTGTGTGTGTGTGTGTGTGTGTGTGTGTGTGTATTTGTGTGTGAACGGTGGTGCCAAGCCACACGGGAGGAGACATATTTTTCTAAAATGTAATGAAAATGCAAATTATTTCTCTCTTCTTGACCCGTGTTGTCATTCCGTTGCACAATACACATCGCAGTCTTTCCACCTCTCGGAAAATAGCACACAATCAACCCTAACCACGACTGCGAGCCATTTCCCTCATTCATTAAAGATAAAATCAATCTGCCTTATTGCTATGCCTTCTCCCGTATCTTTTCTCTACTCCTCTATCGATTTTTTTTCATCCCTCAATTTGTCTGAGCCGTTCCCTCTTTTTAGCCGTCTGTTTATCAGCTCTACCTCTTCCCCCCCTCGCCCCCCCCCCCGTCCCTGGGACAGCTTTGTAATTGGAATTAAAAACTCAGTGAAATGAAAAAGCAATTTAACAAACGGGGATCTGGAGGCAATTAATGATTAGTAATTAACTCTTGGGTCTGTTTTCAATTACAGTTCAGAGGCAAAGGAATGTTTTTTGTTTGTTTCTTCGCGCAAGTGTTTAGACTGCCAATTAACCTGTTGTTGTTGGGCAGACTAAGTAAAAAGAGATGGGGGGGGATGGGTGCATTAATAACTTGGTTGGTCTAAAAGGGCCAAGTGGAAGATGAAGTGTGGTCGGCCGTGTCTGTGTTTTATCGCTTATTTTCTCGGTTGTAATGCCTGGCTAAAATGTAACTGGAAGGCCGTCCGGGTAGCATGGCGGACTATTCCATTGCCTACCAACACACAGATCTCCGGTTCAAATCCCCATGTCACCTCTGGCTTGGTCATGCGTCCCTACAGACACAGTTGGCCATGTTTGCAGGTGGGAAGCCAGATGTGGGTATATGTGTCCCCGTTGCTGCACTAGCGCCTCCTCTGGTCGGTCGGAGTGCCAATTCATGGGAGAGGGGGAACTGGGGGGAATAGTGTAAAACTCCCACGCGCTACATCCCCCTGGCGAAACTCCTCACTGTCAGGTGAAAAGAAGCGGCTGGCGACTCCACATGTAGCGGAGGAGGCATGTGGTAGTCTGCAGCCCTCCCCAGATCGGCAGAGGGGGGTGGAGCAGTGACCGGGATGGCTCGGAAGAGTGGGGTAATTGGGGGGGGGGAGAAAATTTGTTAAAATTAACTGGAATTACGTGTAGTATTGACTGTGCGTTTTTCATTATATAACGTTACATATAATTCACATCAAAACACCGACATTGTAAAATAGATGTTTCAACAGAGCTAAAGCTAACTTGTCTGAATCATGTTTTTACCTAACCGACAGCCCAGAAAAAGCAAGTTGACACATCAGAAAGACTAAAAAACTTTTGTTAAAGTTTATAAAACACGTTTTACTTACATCTCTGTCGATGGCGTTTCTCTGAAATCCTACATCGAATGAAATCACATGGACAATACCAAGTGATGGAATACGAGGGGGAGGCTACGAGGGAAGAGTGTGGGGGGGGGCAGAAAATATATATATTGACAATTTTATTACCAATGAAGATTAAAACGTTATTTATAAAAAAAGGCAAAATCCTCACATCTTACAACAGCACATTTTCAGATGTACATAGGATCATTTTTGGAGGGGACACCCTCCCCCCAATCTACACAGCTAAACATGAGACTAGATGTCTGTTTATGAGCTGCTTTGCATCTAAAAAACACACGACATAAGAAATTATAAAACCATGAGTTACTTATGTGTTTACATTGCTGTAAGGATGAGTCTAGCAGTGAGCCTGTGCCCAAAATATCCAAAATGGAGCCAGTGAGTAAAATGCCATAATGATATACATGATGGCAAAAACTACAAAAATAAGGCCCAAAAACGGAATTATTTTTTAAGAATCCTGTGGCACATTCAGAAATCAGCTGCACAATGAACACATGAAACTAATTTAGTACATTTCACGACAGCATTTTTAGCTTTCATTTGAAAATCACATCGAGCGAAAAGGATGGAAATGGTGAATACATATTTCAAGAAGAGGGGAGGAAAGTGCACACAGGTGGACTATATCTTATGTAGAAGGCGCAATCTGAAAGGGATTGGAAACTGCAAGGTGGTGACAGGAGAGAATGTAGCTAGGCAGCATCAGATAGTGGTCTGTAGGATGACTTTGGAGACCAAGAAGAGGAAGCGAGTGAAGGCAGAGCCAAAGATCAAATGGTGGAAGTTGAAGAAGGAAGACTGTTGTTCAGGGAGGGGTTAAGACAGGCACTGAGTGGTAGTGAAGAGTTGCCAGATGGCTGGGCAACCACTGCAGAAATAGTGAGGGAGACAGCTAGGAAGGTACTTGGTGTGTCATCAGGGCAGAGGAAGGAAGAAGAAGAGCCTTGGTGGTGGAATGAGGAAGTACAGTGAAGTATACAGAGGAAGAGGTTGGCAAAGAAGAAGTGGGATGGTCAGAGAGCTGAAGAAAGTAGACAGGAGTACAAGGAATGCAGCGTAAAGCGAAGAGAGAGGTGGCAAAGGCAAAGGCGTATGGTGAGTTGTATGAGAGATTAGACACTAAGGTAGGAGAAAAGGATTTGTACCGATTTGCTAGACAGAGGGACCGAGCTAGGGAGGATGTGCAGCAGGTTAGGGCGATCAAGGATAGAGATGGAAATGTGCTGACAAGCGAGGAGAGTGTGTTGAGAAGGTGGAAGGAGTATTTTGAGGGGCTGATAAATGAAGAAAATGAGAGAGAGAGAAGGTTGGATGATGTGGGGATAGTGAATCAGGAAGTTCAGTGGATTAGCAAGGAGGAAGTGAGGGCAGCTATGAAGAGGATGAAGAGTGGAAAGACAGTTGGCCCTGATGACATACCTGTGGATGCATGGATATGTTTAGGAGAGATGGTAGTGGAGTTTTAACTAGATTGTTTAACACAATCTTGGAAAGTGAGAGGATACCTGAGGAGTGGAGAAGAAGCATACTGGTCCCGATTTTCAAGAATAAGGGCGATGTGCAGAACTGTAGCAACTACAGATGTATAAAGTTGATCAGCCATAGCATGAAGATTTGGGAAAGAGTAATAGAAGCTAGGTTAAGAGGAGAGTTGATGATCAGCGAGCAGCAGTATGGTTTCATGCCACGAAAGAGCACCACAGATGCGATGTTTGCTTTGAGAATGTTGATTGAGAAGTATAGAGAAGGCCAGAAAGAGTTGCATTGTGTCTTTGTGGATTTAGAGAAAGCATATGACAGGGTGCCGAGAGAGGAGGTTTGGTATTGTATGAGGAAGTCAGGAGTTGCAGAGAAGTATGTAGGAGTGGTGCAGGATACGTATGAGGGAAGTGTGACAGTGATGACGTGTGCGGTTGGAATGACAGATGGGTTCAAGGTGGAGGTGGGATTACATCAAGGATCGGCTCTGAGCCCTTTCTTGTTTGCAACGGTAATGGACAGGTTGATGGACAACATCAGGCAGGAGTCTCTGTGGGCTATGATGGTTGCAGATGACATTGTGATCTGTAGTGAGAGTAGGGTGCAGGTTGAGGAGAGCCTGGAGAGGTGGAGGTGTGCACTGGAGAGAAGAGGAATGAAAGTCAGTAAGAGCAAGACGGAATATCTACATGTGTGAATGAGAGAGAGGACAGTGGAATGGTGAGGATGCAAGGAGTAGAGGTGACGAAGGCATATGAGTTTAAATACTTAGGGTCAACTGTCCAAAGTAATGGGCAGTGCCGAAGAGAGGTGAAGAAGAGAGTGCAGGCAGGGTGGAGTGGGTGAAGAGTGTCAGGAGTGATTTGCTACAGAAGGGTACCAGCAAGAATTAAAGGTAAGGTTTACAAGATGGTGGTGAGATCATCTGTGTTGTATGATTTTGAGACAGGGGCACTGATGAAAAGACAGGAGGCAGAGCTGGAGGTGGCAGAGTTGAAGATGCTAAGATTTTCACTGGGAGTGATGAAGAAGGACAGGATTAGGAACGATTATATTAGAGGGACTGCTCAAGTTGGACGGTTTGGAGACAAAGCAAGAGAGGCAAGATTGCCTCTTTTGCTTTGTCTGTTTTTGAGAAGGATCCTGTTTTTGAGAAGGATGCTGAATATGGAGCTGCCAGGGAAGAGGAAAAGAGGAAGACCAAAGAGGAGGTTTATGGATGTGGTGAGGGAGGACATGCAGATGGCTGGTGTGACAGAGGAAGATGCAGAAGCCAGGAAGAGATGGAAACGGATGATCCGCTGTGGCGACTCCTAACGGGAGCAGCCAGAAGTAGTAGTAGTAGTATATTTGAAAATCACATCGAGCCCAGTTTGGTGCAAATTCACATCCACATAATCCAATAAATACTGTTCATAAATTCATTGTAAATATACAGCAAGACCCGCATCCTGCAGTAGGCCCATTTCATAATGGGTTTAAGGGCTAACAAATGCATTGACATCAATATTTTGCATTGACAAATACATTTTACATATTTTTTTAATGTCTATTTTTAATTATTCGCCCCTTTTGTGATCAGAACTTCTTGATTCTAGACTGACCTGCTAAAATTAATCTTTTGGTAGCATTTGGGCTTGTTTTTGTTGTTGATGTGTTTTTTGTCTTTGATTCTTTTTCAATTCTTGAACTGGTTGGTGATTTTTGTTATAAAGTTCTGTGCAGCTGACGTGAACATGTTGATAATAATAATGGTAAGAGTAGAAGAATAAGAATAAGAAGGATGGACCACCACCAGAGAAATTTTGCCAAAACAATCTACTTAGATTTGAAATAATTTTCTGCTCTGTGGAAGTTTACAGGATACAGCCGTCATAACATTCATCAATTTTTTTGTTTTTTGTTTTTTGGTGTGTGTTTTTATTTATTTATTTATTTATTTTGCACAATGCATGCTTTATCCTGTTTTTTCTTTCTTTCATATAATGTGTGGAATGTGTGGAAATTAAGCCTGTTTGAATTAATCAACAGAGCTCTAGGAAGCGAGATTTGGAGGCCGGGGATTTAACCCCTTAAACCCGCTCATGCTGCGGGATTATCTGCCCTGATGGACGGTCACAAATGTGTTCAGATCGAGCCAGCTCTACAAGATGCTGCTAACCAAACAAAGAATCCGATGGGGCTGAAAGTTGCCCCATGTGGGCCCACAGTGTTAATCCCGCTAAGCACAACCTCATGTACAAGAACATGGCCCCAGACCGTCTGCCTCAGCAAATCATGTCTCGCTTAAAACACCGAGACATTCAGAAAAGACTTGAGAGTTAAGATACTGCAGGCCCTTGTGGCTTTTTCCCTTATCGAGCAAAGAGTGAGACAAGTCTTAAAATCAACTTAAAACACAGTGGCTAGTAGGTCAGTTAACATTTATTCTGCAGAATAGGAGAGCTGTTTCAAGTCATGCATTCAAGTAGCAATGCCTTGCAACTCTCACCAATCAGGATGAGAGAGAGGCATGTGTGTGTGTGTGTGTGTGTGTGTGTGTGGGAGATGGCTGTTAATGAGGTTAACATCTGTTGAGGTAGCGAATGACAGGTTTGCTTGATCACCCTCGACCTCATGACCTCGACTTGGTCATGAGGAGGTCGACAGGAAGAATATGTTTACACAGGGAAATGGATCCCGTGCTGGAGACATTGGCAGGTTTACAAAGAAAAAAACATGAGGGGATTGATGGGAACACATGTTTAACACAGTGAAAACATCCAGGAACTGTTAAATGAATGATATAAGAAACATTAAAGTTATTTTTCCATTACAAGGCATGTAGGTGTACTGTAGTCACTAGTCAATAAGATGTAAAAGCAGTCCCGGTGGCACACCAAAATCTCTGATCCTTCCACTAAAACACTTTTCTTTCGGCCAGGAACCAACAATTTAGATAAGGTTAAATTTAGTTATAAAGTTCAAGATGGTTAAATTTAGGTAGTGGGTTGGAGATAGCTGATGTTAGATGCGGGTAAGATTAGGATTAGCATATGGGGGGTAGCCAAAATAGAGCATTTTAAGGGCAGGGTCACATAATCTGATGGGTCAGAGATTTTGGTATAACACCAGCACCAGAGGAAAGTAACTGGCCAGGCTTTTGGTTTTTATGGGCGGGCCCTGACATTCAATCATTTTCTTTGGACTTTTTAATGAAACAACTGATTCATATTGAATAGTTCAATATTTTGTATTTTATATGTTAAAAGACTGCCATGAACTGATGTGCTTATTTAGTGTATATTTTAATGATGACGCTTAAAATTCGGTTCAGTGGCTATGAATTAACTGTGACTTGATAGTAAAGTCAGCAATTTGAAGCACAAATTCCTGACTGACAGCCAGTATGGATTCACAACAAACAGGTCAACACTGATGGCTCTAATTAAATTAATAGAAGAATTTGCTAACTGCATAGACAAAAAAAGTATGCAGTAGGGAATATTTACAGATCTAAAAAAAACAGCTTTTGATAGCATTGATCAAAATATATTACTTGATGAATTAGAAAGGTATGGTATCAGAGGAGTTGTGCTGAATCAGTTGAGAAGGAAGCTATTTAAGAAACAGGCATCAATTTGTGAAGATAGGTGAGAATAGATCAACATGCATGGATATTAATTGTGGAGTCCCTCAGGGTTCAGTATTAGGCCTGAAAATTTATTCTGTACATAAATGAGATATGCAGAGTATCAAAAATATTGAAACGTGTTCCATTTGTGGACGACACCAATATTATCTGTTCTGGGGAGAATTTACATCATCTTTTGGAGTGGATCATAACAGAAATGACAAAATTAAAAGGGTGGTTTGACATAAATTGTTGTTAAATTTGAACAAAACAAATATCATGTTGTTTGGAAACTGTAAAATAAACACTCAATTACAAATGACGATAGACAATGTCAACACAGAAAGAGAATATGAAAATAAATTTGTAGGCGTGATAATAGACCACAAAGTCTGCTAGAAACCTCATATAAAACATGGGCAGGTGTAACCCAGCTGAACAAATTAGATAACATAGAAATGAATAAAGTTATGAACAATTGAAACATTAACTTAAATTCTAAGTTAGTGCTTTTATTTCTGTTACTTTTCTGTTTCACCCATTCCCACCCCGCAGTAAATCAACCGGAAGTTTACGGCGAAGTTATAACCGGAAGTTTGCGGTGCGCTTTACGAGCGCAAGGGTTTTCCTGATGCAGAAACAATTCCTTCGAGATGAGTCGCCATGTTGAGCTACAACTAGTTGCCTCGTTTACAACCTTGAACTTGAGAAAAGGTTGAGAAACAGTAGAAACTAAGTCAGAACGGGTATTGAAATAGAGCAGATACCAGATAATATTCAAATGGTTTCCCTGCAGAAGCCCGAGAGCTCGACAGAAGTGCCGTTCATCGTAATGATTGGTTGCACGTCACATGGCTCAGTCAGGTTCTTTATTGAGTGAGAAGAGCCGTGAGGACGATCCGGAGATCCCAGTAGATGGTGAGCCCCCCAGCTGGAGTCCCAGGAACCCAGTGGTAGGATCGTGCCAGTCACATCACTGGTACCAACTCGAACAAACGACAAACGTACATAAGAGGGAACTCTTGACTTACCGGACTCTTGACAGATCACACCAATACTGATGTGAACTCAACAAGATTGACTCTGACTAGACATCGACTCGGAAATCACTCGAACAGGTGGAGAGATCTCAAACAAGGACATTGATAGCACTAAGGACAATTTTCTTGTTTATCATTTTTCATATGAATGTAAATGTGTTTCAGTGTAAGTGTGTGACATAAGGGTACCAGCAAGAGTTAAAGGGGAGGTTTACAAGATGGTAGTCATACAGATCCACTGATAACAATAAGAACATAGCTATAACTTACTTCTATAGGTTCCGTTTGTGTCCTGTTTTAGCACATTGAAATGAATTATCCAGCAGATGGCAGCATACTGAAGCTACGTCAAAGAACGTAGGCTGCGTAACCGTGTGGGATCATGGGTAGACGTATATCCTATGTGTGTAGCTTTGTATTTGCGAAACGTTTTTTTCATGTTGATAATGCTTATGTATAATTGCATATGTACATGCATACATGAGATGGGTTCCACTCCCAGCCTTACAAACTCACAAACAAGTATTATATATTTTAATAATGCAATGTAATTATTAATTGAGAATAAAAAGAAATGTAAGGATGGAAAGCATGGTACTATATATTGTTTTTAAACATGCACAAAGATGGTAAATATCTTGAGAGTGATGATAAAAAAACACCCCGCGTTATATCTGCAACCCACACACACACACACACACACACACACACATACACCCCTAGAGACAATTTAGTGTGGCCGATTCACCTGACCTACATGTCTTTGGGAGGAAACCGGAGCACCTGGAGGAAACCCACGCAGACAACGCAAACTCCACATAGAGGATGACCCCCAAGGTTAGACTACCCCGGGGCTCGAACCCAGGACTTTCTTGCTGTGAGGCTACTGTGCTAACCACTGCGCCACCCCTCGTTGAACATGTGATATTTAATTTGTGTTCCGCGTCTGGGTCCGTGATGTTTTTATGGATTGCTGATTCCTGCAGACCTGCAGTCAGTTGAGACTGAAGAGGTCACTTAGATGAGTGATGTAACATTTCTCCCAATAAACGTTGTGTCCAGGTGAACTGATTCAGCTTTCTGTGATTTCCTTCTCTGGATTGTTGAGCAATACATCTTAGTTTGTGTTGTTTATGAGAATTTGTTTTTTGAATTTGTTGTATAGGTTTATCGTTCATTTCAATTTGTTATTATTATTGTTTTTATCTGTTTTTGTTAGTGTTTCTTTTTTTTGTTAGTGTTTCTTTAGCCCTTGGCTAAAGAGTCGGACCCTTTAGTCGACTGGTTAACGTTGTCGCCCGTGGTGCGGGAGATCCGGGTTCGCGTCCCGGCTGCGGCGGTTCCTCGGCTGCCCCCCCCCCGAATTCGCTACATTGGTGTCAGAAGTGGGCTGGTGAGGCCATCGGATGCGCGTGCGCCCAGAGGCGTGAGGGAGCTGGGATGCTCCCGAAGGAGGAGGGTAGTGTAACGACCACGGATAACTAGACTCGCTAGCCCCTTGGCTAATGGGTTGGACCCGAATTCCGGGCTGCCCCGGGAACCGCCACAGCCGGGACGCGAACCCGGGTCTCCCGCGCCACGGGCGACTACGTTAACCTGTGGACTAAAGGGTCCGACCCATTAGCCAAGGGCTAGCGAGTCTAGTTATCTGTGGTCGTTACAATACGTAAAACGCTTGAGAGGTGTTGAGAATCACCTTCGTGGTCCTCGTCCCCGAGTCCGTTGATGTGAAGAAAACAGCCACCACGTCTTTGGAGATTAAAATGATTTTATTGAGTACAGATCTGGAGACACACTCTGCCAATCCGTCGGTTGTGTCTGACTTTCTTTGTGTGTGAGCTTCTTTATATGCTAAACCTCCCTTGTTCATTCATCACACATGGCCTTGATTTTCCTGTCCACTATGTTTGGTCAATGCTCCCTTTCATGGTTGAGCTTTAGGGAGTGCTCATCCTGTCTGGTCCTGCAACTCTTATCGGGGGCCCTCCTTGCACCAGACACTGTATCTCTCCCGAGGCCCCAGGGGAGGGCAACCCCCCACATTCCGTGCGAGGCATGCAATATATTTTATCTACATGAATGTGTCTTTCTTCACCCTCTGTTCTGGTTGCATACATTGGTTACATACAGAGTAATACAAATACACTCGGGTTATATTTAATATCCCTTAACAGAGGTTGACGTCACTCGCGTTGTTACGCATAACTCAATACCAGTCTAGCAGGTCACCAGCAGAGTGCGTACTTAAACCATATGATCAGAAACGGAGGTAGTTCTTTTGTCCCACAATAAAAACATGATATTTCATAACTAATGTTGCAAAAGAAACATCAAAAAACTCTCTCCCTCTCACCCTTTTCAGGTGGTGTGTGTCTTCCTCAAGCTCGGGGTCCTCTACCAGAGGCCTGGGCGTTTGAGGGTTCTGCACAGCATCTGTTTCTAGGACTGCCCTCTTCTGGACAGAGACCTCCGATGTTGTTCCTGGAATCTGCTGGAGCCAGTCTCCCAGTTTGGGGGTCACAGCCCCTAGTGCTCCTATTACCACTGGGACTACTGTGGATTTCACCTTCCGCATCCGATCTAGATCTTCCTTCAGCCCTTGGTATGTCTCTAACTTCTCATGCTCTTTCTTCCTGATGTTGCTGTCACTCGGGATTGCTACATCGACCACTACTGCTGTCTTCTGTTCCTTGTCGACCACCAAATGTCTGGTTGGTTAGCCAGCACCTGCTTGTCAGTCTGGAACTTGAAGTCCCACAGGATCTTAGCTCTGCCATTCTCAGCCACCTTGGCGGTGTCTCCCATTTGGACTTGGGGCTTCCGGTCTGTATTCAGTACAGATATTCCTGTGCACTATCCCAGGCACTTGATTATGCCTTTCAGTGTATGCTTTCCCAGCCAGCATTTTACACTCTGCTACTATCTATCTATCTATCTATCTATCTATCTATCTATCTATCTATCTATCTATCTATCTATCTATCTATCTATCTATCTATCTATCGTCTTGTTTCACTCCATTTATTGTAAAGCGATTTTGAGTACAAGAAAAGCGATTGATTTATTATTATTATTGTTATTATCTATCTATTTTGTTTTGTTTTTAAATATATATATATGTGTATATATACGTGTGTGTGTGTATATATATATATATATATATATATATATATATATATATATATATATATATATATCCAATAATAATGATAATAAAAATCACAGCCAATAAAAGATGTAATGCAATAACAATAATAATGCTGATTTCTCCCTGGGGGGCCCGATTCATGGATGACGGGCCTGCCCCCCCCCCCGGGCCTGCCCCCCGGGGCCTGCCCATACCCGCCAGCAAAGGGTTATCAGATTGAAAAGGAGGCTCTCAATCCAACCTTCATGATTTTCCCCTGAGCTACATTTTGCGGTGACCTGCCGGTTCATTCTTTTTGAAAACAAATTAGACACAGACATCAGTCGGGACAGTGCACATTTGAGAGACACGGTTTTAAACTTGCATGGTTCGATATCTTCCGTTGAAGTTTCCCGTCTTTTCTCAAGATAGCTGTGGATCACGAGGAGCGGTCCGTGCTACCATGTACTTGGGCACAAGCCGGGACTCGCCCCGGGGTGTCTGATCTTGAAAGACCCGAAACACCAGATGACCACGGGTTCCATCACTGATGATGTGCCCAAGTGCATCAATACTGCATGTATGCAATTACAGGTCCTTCTTTGTGTTTTAAAAGTGCAAAGGACGTGCAGTTGTGCGCGCGCCCGTGGCTAAACCATGCATTTGCATGCTGCGGTTTGTTTGTACTGGTGCAGAACTCTAAATCCATAATCCATGCACATAGGCT